>NW_006400326.1:134462-137040 GCF_000299155.1 Elephantulus edwardii | reverse complement strand
AGACCCTCTATGAGGTGGATTGATTCAGTGACTGGGGTAATCGGGATGGGTGTGTCAGAGGCAATGCGATTGGCACAGGATAGAGCAGGGTTCAGGGCTGTTGTACATAGAGTCGCTATGAGTCGCAAACAACTCGACGGCACATAACAACAACAACAACAGTGACGTGTGGATCTTGCTTGCCAATTTCTTCAACATAGTAAAAAGTATATATGCAAACCCGAGAGCCAACATTTTTCTCAATGGAGAGAGGTTAAAGGCATTTTCTTTAAGAATAGGAACTAGGCAAGGATGCCCACTATCACTTCTCCTATTCAATATTTTATTGGAAGTCTTAGCGATAGCAAAAACACAAGAGAAGGAAATAAGAGGTATCAAAATTAGCAAAGAGGAAGTAAAATTATCTCTATGTTGATGATATGATAGTACACTTCGAAAACCCTAAAGACTCAGCAAGAATGACAGGATACAAGATCAGCATACAAAAATCAATTTAATTACTCTACAATGACAAAGAAAAAACAGAGCTGGAGCTACGAAAAACAGTACCCTTCACGTTAGCTAATCACACGATTAAATACTTGGGAGTAAATCTAACCAGAAGCACAAAGGATCTATTCAAAGAAAATTACAAAGCATCACCACAAGAAATAAAAAGAAACCTTGAGAAGTGGAGGAGTATCCCTTGCTCATGGATAGGAAGACTCAATATTGTGAAAATGGCAATATTACCAAAGGCAATTTACGTGTTCAATGCAATCCCAATACAAATACCAATCCCATTCTTTAACAAGATGGAAAAGGCAATCTCCAGTTTCATTTGGAATGGAAAGAAGCTCCAAATAAGCAAAGCACTCCTTAAAACAGAAACAATGTAAAAGGCATCTCACTCCCTGATTTCAAATCCTACCATACTGCCGTGGTGGTCAAGACAGCGTGGTACTGTTACAATGACAGACATATAGATCAATGGAACAGAATTGAGAACCCAGAAACAAGCCCATCTACCTATGGTCAACTGATTTTTGACAAGGGGATAAAATCAGTTAAGTAGGGAAATGACAGCCTTTTTAACACATGATGTTGGCAAAATTTGAAAGTATTTCATTTCTATGAGGTGCCATTTAGCTATTTCATCTTTTGCTATTTATAGCTAGGTATTTTTATGTAAGTCTATGACTATTTAGACTAACTTTGAGAAGAATGGGAGTCCTGGAACACTCAGTTTCTCTTATGTAGAACTTATGCTTGGACCAGGAGGCAGTCATCAGAACAGAGTATGGAAACACTGCATGGTTCAAAATCGGAAAGGTTGTATGTCAGGGATATGTCCTGTCTCCATACCTTTTCAATCATATATGTAGAAGAGATCACTCGGGATGTTGGGCTGTATGAGAGGCAATGTGGAATCAGGATTGGAGGAGGACTAATGAACAGCCTGCTTTATTCAGATGACACAATCCTGCTTACTGAAAGTGAGGAGGACCTGAAGCGCTTGCTGCAGCAGGTCAAGGACTGCAGCCTTAAATATGGATTGAAGAAGCTCAGTCATCAAGATAAGAAAGATCTCTCACTACTGAGCCAATTCGCAGCATCATTCTAGAGGGTGAAGAAATTTGAGATTGTTAATAGCTTCAATTTGCTTAACTCCATAGTCAACACTTGGTACTAGCAGCCAGGGAATCAAAAGATTAATTGTATTGGGAACGTCTGCTGTCAGAAACATCTCCAGAGTACTGAAGCGCAATGATGTCAGGCTGTTGTTATTTCAATTATATGTTTTGCATCAGAAAGCTAGACAATGACTAGGGATAGTAGAAGGAGAATTGATGTCTTTGAGCTGTGGTGTTGGAGAAGAGTATTGAATATACCATGGGTTGCTAGAAGAACAAACAGATTCATCCTGGAGAGGATAAAACCAGGCTGCTCCTTGGAAGCAAGGATTCTGAAGCTTCATCTGACATTCTTTGGTATGTTGCAAGAAGGGACAGATCCTTGGAGAGGGACATCATGCTTGGGGGGTGGAGTGACGATATAAGAGAGGAAGACCCTAGAAGAAATTATCTGATTCACTAAGGTAATGGGGGTAGGTGTGTCAGAGACAATAAGGTTGGGCAAGGGTAGAGCAGGATTCGGAGATATATATTGTTGTTGTTGTTCATTGTCATTGAGTCGAGCATGACTCAGAGCAAACCTATGAATAAAGGGCCTGAAGCCTTTCTATAATTATCATCATTTGTCCAAGTTCATAGAGTTTTTAGAGGCATTAGTGGTTTATGAAGTGGATGCCACTCCTGCTTCCAAATCTGTCTTTAACTGGGAGCTTCACCAAACACTGTCCACTATGGGTAGCCATTATGGCATATGACATAATGTTCAGCATCATAGCAAACCCAGATTACCTCAGTGCAGCAAAATGACAGAGGAGTGCTGTACAACCTAGAAGGATGTTCCTTCAAAATAAAATAAATGTAGACCCTTGAACCCAAATGACTTTTTTTTCCCTATAATTATATTTTATTAATTTTCATAAACATTTACAGAGATTTTGGGCTTCCACTCATTCATTGTTGCACTA
>NW_006400326.1:133477-134052 GCF_000299155.1 Elephantulus edwardii | reverse complement strand
AAACCCTCCCCCAGGTCCCCTCCACCATGTAGCCCTCGCTCTAGTCTCCTGTGATGACAGAAATACCCAGTTATATCTCTCTTTTAAACGTGAACCCAAATGACTTTTAAATACAAGGGAGATATATATGAACAAAAGTCCTGAAGCCTTCCTATAACTATTGTATCACCAGGTTCATAGAGTTTCCAGAGGCATTTGGTTTAGGAAGTGGATGTCACTCCTACTCCCAAACTTCAATCAGTCTGGGAACTCTACCAAATATTGGCCACAATGGATACCCATTTGGCATACCTATGGCACAGTTGTTCCATTATTACATTTAAAACCCAAGTGGCACAAGATTCAATGTCACAACAAACCCAGATTATCCCTGGTCAGGGTGCTTCATGACTTAGAAGAATGTTCCTCCAAAATACAGTAATAATGGATTACAATATAATCCCTCTACCCAACTTTTTTTTTAATTATTAAATTTTGTTAGTTTTAATGAACAGTTACAGAGATTTTGGGTTTTCATTCATTCATTGTTGCACTGTTTTCTCCACCCTCCTCCCCAGTTCATTCTTCTTTCCCCC
>NW_006400326.1:128202-129371 GCF_000299155.1 Elephantulus edwardii | reverse complement strand
TTCCCAGAGGTTTTGGCAAGTGGTGTTTTCATTGTCATTAGTTTCAAGAAACTTTTTTATTTCATTTTTTATTTCTTCTACTACGCAGTCCCAACTTTTAAATATAAGGATGCTTTGGGCAGAATATTAAATGATCTAGGAATCATTAAAAGAAGATAGAAAGAGTATACAGAGTCATTGTACCAAAAGGAATTGGCAGACGCAAAAGAATTTAATGAAACAACATAATAGCAACAGCCTATGGTGATGAAAAAAGAAGTTCAAGCTGCTCTGAAGGAATTAGCAAAAAACAAGACCCCAGGAATTGATGGCATATCAACTGACATAATTCAGCAAAAATATGCTGCCGTGGATGTGCTCATCAAGTTGTGCCATTAAATCTAGAGGACAACCACCTACCCAGCTGAGTAGGAGAGATCTGTATTTGTTTGCATTCCAAAGAACCGGCAAATTATCAAACAGTATCATTGCTATCACATGCAAGCAAGAATGTGCTGAAGATTATCTAAAAACGACTGGAACAGCACATCAGCAGAGAACTGCCAGAAGTGCAGGCTGAGTTTAGAAGAGGCGTGGCACTAGGGATATTATAGCTAATGTCGAATGGATCTTCATTGACTATACAAAGGCATACAGGTTGAAAATGCATGGAGACAGGACACATCCCTGACATATGCCCTTCCCAATTTTGAACCATGCAGTGTTTCCTTGCTCTGTTCCAACAACTGCGTCTTGGTCCAAGGATAGGTTTCTCATTAGCATGATCAAGTGTTCTGGTATTCCCGTTCTCCTCAGAGTCCACAGTTTGTTATGATCCACACAGTCAAATGCCTTTGCATAATCAATGAAACACAGATAGATGTGCAATCCTCTGGTATTCCCTGCTTTCAGCTAAGATCCATCTAACATTAGATACAATATCCCTAGTACCACGACCCCTTCTAAACCCAGCCTGCACTTCTGCCATTTCTCTGTTGATGTGTTGTTCCTGTTGTTTTTGGATAATCTTCAGTAGAATCTTGCTTGCATGTGAAATTAATGATATTGTTCTATAGTTTCCACACTCTGTTGGTTCACCTTTCTTTGGGATGGGAACAAATATAGATCTCTTCCAGTCAGTTGGCCAGGTGGTTGTTCTCCAGATTTCTTGGCACAACTTGGTGAGCACG
>NW_006400326.1:116349-127602 GCF_000299155.1 Elephantulus edwardii | reverse complement strand
AGGAAAACAAACAGATTCATCCTGGAAAGGGTCAAACCGGGCTGCTCCTTGGAGGCAACAATTCTAAGGCTCCGTCTGACATACTTTGGACATGTTGCATGGAGGGACAGGTCCTTGGAGAGGGACATCATGCTTGGTAGGGAGGAGGGACAGCGCAGAAGGGGAAGGCCCCCTATGAGATGGATTGATTCAGTGATTGGGGCAATCGGGATGGGTGTGTCAGAGACGATGCGATTGGCACAGGACAGAGCAGAGTTTAGGGATGTTGTACATAGGGTCGCTATGAGTCGCAAGCGACTTGACGGCATATAACAATAAACAACAATGCAAAGGCATTTGACTGTGTGGATCACAACAAACTGTGGCAGACTCTGAGAATAATGGGAATCCCAGAACACTTGATTTTGTTTATGCACAACCTTTACTATAGTTGGACCAGGAGGCAGTCATCAGAACAGAGCAAGGAAACACTGCATGGTTCAAAATTGGGAAAGGTGTGCATCATTTGTCCTATCTCCATATTTTTTCAATGCATATGCAGAACAGATTATCTGGGAGGCTGGGCTATGAGGAGAAGTGCGGCATCAGGATTGGAGGAAGACTTATCAAAAATCTGCATTGTGCAGATGACACAGTCCTCCTTGCTGAAACTGAGGAGGACCTGACATGCTTGCTGCAGAAGGTCAAGGATTGCAGCCTTAAATATGGATTGAATCTCAACATCAAGAAAACAAAGATCTCACCACTGGGCCAATTGGCAGCATCATGATAGTACTGAAGAGCAACGATGCCCATCTGGAGACTAAGGTGTTACTGATACAGGCCATGGTCTTTGCAATTATTTGCTATACATCAGAGAACTAGAAAGTGACTCGGGGTGATAGAAGGACAGTTGATGCTTTGAGCTGTGGTACTAGAGATGAGTATTGACTATGCCATGGATTGCTAGAACAAACAGGTTGTTTCTGGAGAGGGTGAAGCCAGGCTGCTCCTTCGAGGCAAGGATTCTGAAGCTTCGTCTGACATACTTTAGACATGTTGCAAGGTGGATCAGTCCTTGGAGAGGGACTCCATGCTTGGGAGGTTGGAGGGACAGCGCAGGAGAGGAAGACCGTTGATGAGATGGATTGATTCAGTCACTAGAGTAATGGGGATAGATGTGTCCAAGACACATGGCAAGGGGTACAGCAGGTTTTAGGGCTGTTGTACATAGGGTTGCTATGAGTCGCAGGTGACTCGACAGCACATAAAAACAACAACATTGTAAGCTCTGGTAGCCTACTGGTAAGGAGTTGTGCTGTTAACCCAAAGGCCTATGATTTGAATTCATTAGCTTTCTGTCCTTTGAGAGAAAGATGAACGGTTTCTTCCCATGCCGTTTACTGCCTCTGAAAACCTGTTGGATGGTCAGCAATGAATCGGTTCTAACTTATTGGCACACAATAACAACATTGCAACTTTTATTAAGTCCAGGTGGAAAAAATAATTCACTTGCTTATAGCTATATTTTAAATTTGAGTGAAAGTTTATAAATAATTTATTTTTCATATTCTCATTCAAAACATTTTGTTTTATAATATTCATTACTATTGATTAACATAAAAAATGACAATTTCTAATTAAATGCTGTCCCTTCGCCCATCTTATTTGTTATTAAAGTTCTCTCCCGTCACTTTCATCCCTTTTAACAGATATATTGTATCTATGTGTAAATCTTTCTTTGTTGTTGTTGTTGTTGTTGTGTGCCATTGAGTCGCTTGCGACTCATAGCAACCCTACGTACAAGAGTCCTAAATGCCGTTCTATCCTGTGCGAACCTTGCTGTCTCAAACACATTCATTCCCACCACTCCATTCACAGGATCATTCCATCTCATCAAGGGTCTTTCTCTCCTGCGCCATCCCTCCACTCTCCCAAACATGATGATCCTCTCCAAGGACCAGTCCCTCCTTGCAACATGCCCAAAGTATGTCAGATGAAGCTTCAGAATCCTTGACTCCAGGGAACATTCTGGCTTTACCCCTCTCCAGGACAAACCTGTTTGTTCTCCTAACATTCCATGGTATATTTAACACTCTTCTCCAGCACCACAACTCGAGGCATCAATTCTCTATCATCCCTATTCACTGTCCAACTTTCCGACGCATAGATCGTAATTGCAAAGACGATAGCCTGGATCAGGTGCACCTTAGTCTCCAGCCTGACGTCGTTTCTCTTCAGTACTCTTGAGAGGTCCCTCACAGCTGACTTTCCCAATGCAATTTGTCTCCTGATTTCCTGGCTGCTGTTACCAAGAGTGTTGACTGTGGAACCAAGTAAACGAAAACTCTTAACTATCTTCATCTCTTCACCATCCATACTGATGCTGCCCATTTGCCCAGTGGTTAGAATCTTTGTTTTCTTGATGTTGAGCTTCAATCCATATTGAAGACTGCAGTCCTTGACCTTCTGCAGCAAGCGCTTCAGGTCCTTCTCAGTTTCAGCGAGCAGGGTTGTGTCATCTGCATAACGTAGGTTGTTGACGATTCTTCCACCAATCCTGATGCCACATTCCTCCTTGTACAGCCCAGCGTCTCGGATGATCTGTTCTGCATACAGATTGAAAAGGTATGGAGACAAAATACATCCCTGACAGACCCCTTTCTTGATTTTGAGCCATCCAGTGTCTCCCTGCTCTGTTCTGACGACTGCCTCTTGGATTTACTATGCTGGGGATGAAAAGGTGAGAAAAAATGGGGTTGGTTTTATAATTAAAAAAATCATTTCTAGATCTATCCTGAAATACAATGTAGTGAGCGACAGGATAATATCCATACACATACAAGGAAGTTCAATGAATACCACTATCATTCAAATATATGCACCAAGAACTGGAGCCAAAAAAGAAGAAATAGAAGATTTTTACCAACTTTTGCAGTCAGAAATTGATCAAACATGCAATCAAGATGCATTGATAATAATGGACGACTGGAATGCAAAAGCTAAGAACAGGGAAGAAGGATCAGTAGCTGGAAAACATGGGCTCAGCAAGAGAAATGAGGCTGGAGATAGATGATAGAGTTCTGCACATTCAATGATTTATTCATTGCAAATACCTTTTATAAGAAACATTAACACAGGCTATACACATGCATTTCACCTGATGGTATGCATAGGAATCAAATCTATTACATTTGTGGAAAGATTTGCTGGAGAAGCTCAATATCAGCAGTGAAAACCTGGCCGGGTGCTGATTGTGGGACATACCACCAACTACTCATATGCAAATTCAAGCTGAAGTTGAGGAAAATTAAGTCAAGTCCACAGGAACCAAGATTTGACCTTAAGTCTGTACCACTCAAATTTCAAAACCATCTCACGAACAGGTTTGAAGCCTTGAGCAACAATGAGCGTAGACCAAATGAGCTCTGGAAGGATATCAAGAAAATCATCCGTGAAGAATGCAAAAGATCATTACAAAGGCTAAAGAAGAAGAAAAGGCCAAGATGGATGTCAGATGAGACTCTGAGTATTGCATTAGAGTGCCGAGAAGCCAAAGCTAAAGGAAGAAATCAAAGAGCTGAATAGAAAATTTCAAAAGGCAGCTCATGACGACAAAGCAAGATACTATAATGAAATGTGCAGAGAGCTGGAGTCAGAAAATCAAAAGGGCCAGATTCGCTCAGCATTTCTTAAGCTGAAGGAGTTGAAAAACAGATTCAAGCCACAGGTGGCAATACTTAAAGATAATTTGGGTAGAATGTTGAATGATCCAGGAAGTATGAAAAGAAGATGGAAGGAGTACACAGAGTCACTCTATCAGAAGAAATTGGCTGACCCAGAGGAATTTATGAAAGAACATATGATGAAGGAGGAAGTTCAAGTTGCTATGAAGGAATGGGGAAAAAACAAGGCTCCATGATTTGACAGCATACCAATTGATTTATTTCAACAAACAGATGCTGCTCTGGATGTGCTAAGTTGTGCCAGGAAATCTGGAGGACAGCCAGCTGGCCAACTGACTCGAAGAGATCAATATTCCCATTCCAAAGAAAGGTAACCCAACAGAGTGTGGAAATTATCGAACAATATCATTGATATCACATGCAAGCAAGATTCTGCTGAAAATTATCCAAAAATGTTTGGAACAATATGTCAACAGAGAACTGCCAGTTGTGCAGGCTGGATTTAGAGGTCGTAGTACTAGGGATATTATAGCTAATTGAGATGGATCTTGGCAGAAAGCAGCGAATACCAGAAGAATGTCTATCTGTGCTTCATTGACTGTGCAATGGCTTTTGACCATGTGGATCACAACAAGCTATGGCTGACTCTGAGAAGAATGGGAATCCCAGAACATTTGATTGTGCTAATGTGAAACCTATACTTGGACCAAGGAAAAATTTATTTAGCTTTTTATAAGAGTGGTCTTGTACTATTTTTGTCCTATTGTGACTGACTTATGTCACCCAGCATAATTTGTTCTAGGATCATCCAGGTTGTGTAGTATTTCATTAATGCTTGATGGTTTTTAAGTGATGTGTATAGTACATTGTGTGAGTGTACCACAGTTTCTTTAGCCAATCATAGATTGATAGACACTTGGGTTGTTTCCAACTCTTTGTTACTATAAATAATGCTGCAGTTTTTGTGGCAGCTCTTATTTTTTGGGGACATACATTTAGTAATGGGGAGAGCTGTATCAACTGATGTTTCTATTCCCTACTTTCTGAAGAAGTCTCTTACTGCTGTAGAGTCAAACTAGATCATCACTGACCCTTAAATTAGTTTTCAGAGGCTGTACATTGTATGGGGAAAGATTTCCCTTTTTTCATCCAAGGATCCACTGGTAGATTCAAACCTCTTGCCTTTGAGTTGTCAACACAACTGTTTACCCACTAGACCATTATGGTAGATGCACCATTTTACCTTCCTGCCAACATTTTATAAGAATGCCAATCTCGCTGTAGTTTACACTGTTTATTCTTTGCTGTCTCATTGAATTTTGCATTGTTGCTGATGTGAAGTGATACATTCTTACTGTTTTGATTTGTATTTCTCTGACTGCTAATCATGGAGCTCTGATAGCCTAGTCCATGAGAAATTGTATTGCTAACCCAAAGGCCACACCTCCCTTTCCATTTGAATCCATGAGCAACTCCAAAGGAGAAAGATGAGCATTCCTCCTACCCTGTGCCTCAGAAATCCATTGGTGGGTCAGCTATAAGTTGGTTCTGACTCAACAGCAAATAAGAGTGAATCAATAATAATCTTAAGCATTTCTTGATGCACTTGTTCGTCATCTTAATATCTTTCATAGTGAAGTGTCTCTGTCCTCTGCCCATTTTGTAATTGATTTGTCTTTTTCTTGTCTAAGTGGGAAATGATGATTTCTCAATTTTTCTTTAGTTCTGATAGGGAAAAATAGAAAGGAATCACATAATCTAGTTGTATTCTTCCTCCAGTTATTTATGTCTCAAGGAATCAGTCACTTGTGCCTACATTAAATGTAACTGATCCTTGAACCTCTTTGCCTGCTAATATTTGTTGTCACTTCATTCAGTGTTCATTCTCTCTGTTGGACTTTACCCTAATTCCCCAAGTAGGGAACTACTTGAGAATCAACCACTCTTTTACTTCCCAGTGCTTTTAATTTTATCTCACTTTTTATATTATCCCATTTTGCAGGTTATCTTCATATAAAGTGTTAAAAGGATGTGTGGTCATTGCTGTTTTCCACAAAACCATGATTTTTATTTTTTCTTTACACAAACCTAGGGAGGAAAGGAAATGTATACTTAAAAGCTAAAACAAAACAAAAGAGTTACAATAGTACATTTGTGTAAAGCTCAATTCCATTAGATGTTTATTAAAATTACTAAGATGTAGTTATTTTTCTCGTTTCTAGAAGCCTGGAAAGTTGATGGCCTGATAGAGCAAAGCCAGGATAATGAAGATGAACATTTCTTGCAGTTTATATTAAACAACAACAAAATATTAAGTAGAGAAAATGGCACAAGAGCAGTGAAAATGTTCCACAAAGGTATAGACTGTGTTCCTTCAAGAAATAGCCCTTATAGAATATGTGGCTCTTGTGAAATAAGTTTAAAGGATATTTCAGGCTTTATTAGTAGTAAAAAGGGTTTTTCAGGGAAGAAACCTGATCAGTTCAATGCATGTGAGAAATTTCTTGATAATAGGCATGAAAAAATGCCTATTGGAGAGAAATCTTATATTCAAGACAGTAATATTCTCAGTGAAAATGAGACTCTTACTCATTCAATTTTTAACCAGCATTTTGAGTATAATAAAAAGGAGAAAAACTTTAATGAAGATGCAGATTTTACAAGTAAGAGAGAGAAAATAGGAGAGACACTCACTGAATATAATACATGTCGAAAAGTTTTCATCCAAAGTTTAGACCTCAGTATATCTCAGCGAACAAATTTGGAAATGGAGCCATATGAATGCAGTATATGTGGGAAACTCTTCTATATGGATTTAAGATTTGGACATCAGCCAAGCCTTACAGCGGTTAATCCTTATAAATACAGTGAATATGGTGAAATACTGTATGGTAGTTCAATTTTCATTGTTCATCAAGGAGCTTACACAGGAAAGATTCACTCTGAATACAAGGTATGTGACAAAACTTGGGAGCATTCACCCCTCTTTAAACACCAGGTAATACAAATGGAGGAAAAGAATTGTGAATACAATGAAAACAGAAATAACTTCTACAAGAAATCACATGTCACCCAACTTCGGAGAACTCACTTAGGAGAAAAAACCTTTGAATGTGGTGAATGTGGGAAAACTTTCTGGGAGAAGTCTAATCTCACACAACACCAGAGAACACACACAGGAGAGAAACCTTATGAATGTACTGAATGTGGGAAATCATTTTGCCAGAAACCACACCTTACCAACCACCAGCGAACACATACAGGGGAAAAGCCCTATGAATGTAAGCAGTGTGGGAAAACGTTCTGTGTGAAGTCAAACCTAACTGAACATCAGAGAACACACACAGGGGAGAAACCCTATGTGTGTAATGCATGTGGGAAGTCTTTCTGCCATAGATCAGCTCTAACAGTACACCAGAGGACACATACAGGTGAGAAACCCTTCTTATGCAGTGAATGCGGAAAATCCTTCTGTGTGAAGTCAAACCTCATTGTACATCAAAGAACTCACACTGGGGAAAAACCCTATAAGTGTAATGAGTGTGGAAAAAACTTCTGTGAGAAATCAGCTCTCACTAAACATCAAAGAACTCACACAGGAGAGAAGCCCTATGCATGTAATGAATGTGGGAAAACCTTTAGCCAGAGGTCAGTACTCACCAAACATCAGAGGATTCATGCGCGGGGGAAAACAGTTTCTACATCCTGAACATTCAGCTATCTTCATCCTCCTGTCACATTTGTTTTACAGTTAAAAATTATGTTAGAGAAAGCCAAAGAATTCCACAGATTGCCAAAAAAGATATAATCATTGTATTTCAGATAATTGATAATAGTTGAAAACCAAACATTTTAAGAAAAATTAAAAGTTCATCAGGAAAAAAAAGTTCATCAGAAAATTTGTAAATAGGGAAATCTTGTCATTTTATGTAAGATCTTTATCTAGGATTTGTATTTGTAGTATCATTCCAAATGTGATACCAAAATTTTGTTGTAAATATAATACTATTTCTTTACAATATTTACAGTAGAATCTGAAACTTTGGAAGATGTTTAATGATTAAATATGTGGAAATTCCCTGATGTGAGTATGCAAATAGAACAGATTTGAGGTATGCTTCATCTACATATCATATAGATGTAAATAAACAATATGAACTGATAGTTTTGTAAATTTTAGGAAAATGTTACTTTTTATCACACTAAATTCCACCAGTGTCTTTATAGCATCACATAATTGTGTACATATAGATGTGAAGAGCCCTGGTGGCACTATTGGGCTATTAAGACTGTTAATCAAAAGTTCAGTTGTTTTTAACCCACCAACTGCTTTTGAAGAGAAAGACAATGAAGTCTATTACTATAAAAATCTATAGCCTTGAAAAATCTATGGGACAGTTCTACTGTCTTCTCTAGGATTACTGAGTCAGAACCAAGTTAATAGCAATGGATTTGGGTTTACATGTGAATAATTAATACAGACACTCTTGCAAATTCTCATTCCTAAAATATCAGGACTTTTTGAACCAGTTACACAGTCATTAAAATTAGATTATGTAATTGTACAATTTAATTATATTAAAGCAAAGATGAACACTTGACATGCATTACTTTCTTATTTTCTTACTGCATTTTACCATTATTCTTATTGGTGCACAACAGTAGTGTGTGTGTGTGTGTGTGTGTGTATAACTGTATAAAATTAAAATTTTTTGTAAAGATGACAGCTTGAAATTGCTGTTTTGGGATTAGTTACACTATGAATTTTGTCACACTACAGATTAGGGTTTTTATTTTCCCAGAGAACATACTATCCACTGGAACATCACTATATGTGTAAATGTATTTGACAAATGTACATTACAGATGTCTCCAATGCCAGCATAAATAAATGTCTTTGGTCAATATTAACTGTTTTTGTTTTTGTTGTGTGTTTTGTTTGTTTGATTTTTACAGTTAAAAAGTCAACAACTGTTGGGTTTTTTTTAATTTTTCAACTACCTTTTTATCAGTCCTGTTCTAAATACATCCATCCACACTCTTATTATTACATATTACTTAATTAAAATATTATTTCACAAAAATGTGCATCATCTAGATGTTCTGACTGTTTCTTGGCAAAAATTAGTATTGTTACTGAACTACAATCAAGAATTCAAACAGTATTTTTTGAAAGTTTCTCAGTTGCCACTAGGCTAATCAGTAATGCAACTACTAGTAATAATGACAATAGTTAGGTAAACTTTGTGAAGGTTAGCATCAATGAACATTAGTAATAAACTTTAATACTGCACTTTACAAATAAAAAGTTGTCCTACAATCAAGAGAAGATAGAAGAGATAAATGGGACCTTCTAAGAATCAAATTCCCTATGCATATCCAAAAACTTCTCCAATGGGGTAAAAAGGGGCACAGACTGGAAAAAAAGTATTTGGTAATAACATATCAGATAACGGACTTATATCCAGAATTTATAAAATATCTGAGCACCACAACAAGGTAAAGGTAAAGAATCCAATAGAAAAATGGGCACAGGATATGAACAGACACTTGATCAAAGAAGACATTAGAGGGCCAACAAGCACATGGTTGACTCTATGGTACACAACAACAACGACAATATATTATCTATTCTTTGCCATCAATACAGTTCAAATACATCAACTTTTCCGTGTTCCTTATTTATTGACCAACGTTCACATGCAATTGAAAATGCCATAGCTTAGGGTAGGTATACCTTAGTCTTTAAAGTGACATCATAGCTCATCAGCATCATAAAAAGTTACTTGGCAGGTAAGCATCATGGGTCCTTTTCACCTTCAGTAAACCAGGTAATAACCATCTACATGTCACAGAGCATTCATGAATCTTCCTCCAATCCATATGCTATCCACATTCTTTTTACGGTTCAGCTTCTTGGATTATTTGCTCAACATACAAATTAAACAGGTATCATCAAGGGGAGCTCTGGTGGCCTAGTGGCAAGGAGCTGCAACTACAATCCCAGAGGCGAACGGTTCGAATCCACCAGAGGCTCTGCTGGGGAAGGAGGGACAATCTCCTCCTGTACCAGTCAGATCTGATTTGACGGTACACTCACACAAAAGTAATAAAATACAAAACAAAAAAATAGGTATCATCAAAGGGTAGAATCCTGATTTATACCATGCAGTATGCTCTTGTTCTGTTCATACAACTGTTTCTTGGTCCATTTGCAGATTGTGATAAGTATTGAGGGTGTTTTGGAATTTCCAATCTTTTAAACAATTTATTATGATTCATCTAGTCAAATGCCTTTACATAAGCAATAAAATGCAAACTTTTAGTAGTATCTGCTTTCAGTCAAGATTCATCTTGTCAAGAGCAATGATATCCCTTGTTCTGAATCCAGCTTGAGATTTTGGCAGTCCCCAGATTATGTATGTTTTCTTGTTGTTTTGAATGACCTTCAGTGAGATTTTGAGTAATTTTAATGATACTGTTCAATAATTTTTTTTTCCATTTTTTGGTACCATCAGTTTTGCTTGGTGGTAGTGGTTTAGTAGGGTTTTTTTGAAGGTTTTTTTGGGGGAGGGTGTGATGCTTTTAAATAGACATTTAAAATTTTTTATAAATATCCAGTCAGATGGCCAAGTCTTCCCAATTTCTTGATACAGATGAATTAACACATCTAGTGTCAGAATTCAGGGAATTGGTACAGAATAAAACAATTTTTATAAAGAAAATCAAAGGGTGGAGCAAATACTGAAGTTGAAAAGTACAACAACAGAAATGACTACTCTTCAGAAGAGCAGGTTTAACTAGAGAAGAGGGAAACCATGAACTCAGACATTAGGCCATTAACATTGTTCAGTCAAAGGAACAAAAATGGATGGACTGATAAGAGATAATGTACCAAGTTTAAAGAACTGCAGGGGTCTCAATTCTCTAGTACTGCTACAACAGAAATACTACAAGTAGTGTTGTTATTATGTGCTGTTGAGTCAGAACTGACTCATCGTTAAACCTCCAGGTTTTCAAAGGAGTAAACTGCACAAAAAGAGATTGACTAGCTCTCCTGAAGAGCAGCTGGTGGATTTGAACCATATGCCTTTGGGTTGGCAACACAATTTCTTACCACTAGGCCACCAGAGCTCCCTATAACAGGTTGATGGCTTTAACAAGTTGATTTTCACAGAGGAAGCAAGAAGTCCAAATTCAGAGTGCCAGCTCTAGGAGAAGGCTTTCTGTCACTGTCAGCTTTGGAGTGCCTCAGTTTAATTTCCTTGGGGTATATTCCTAGTAGTGGGATAGCTGGATCATATAGAGTTTATATTCAGTTTCTAGGATGTTTCAAGAAGCTTAGCACTTTACTCTTCTTTCTGCTTTGTGTGTAGTCTTAATTAGTTTACTTTTTATATTTTAAAAAAGATTGACACATCCTATACCTGCGTTATGCAGATGACACAACCCTGCTTGCTGAAACTGAGGAGGACCTCATGCACTTGCTGCGAAGGGTCAAGGACTGCAACCTTCAGTATGGACTGAGGCTCAATGTCAAGAAGACAAAGATTCTCACCACTGGGCCTATTGGCAGCATCAGGATGGA
>NW_006400326.1:112456-115819 GCF_000299155.1 Elephantulus edwardii | reverse complement strand
GTGTCAGAGGCAGTGCGGTTGGCGCAGGATAGAGCAGGGTTTAGGGCTGTTGTGCATAGGATCGCTATGAGTTGCAAACGACTCGACGGCACATAACAACAACATACTGGATGATCAGCACAATGCCACTAAGGAAAAGAAGAAGTTACATAGAGGTAGACAAGAAATAATCCACAAAAGTAAGTTCTAGTACTTATGTAATTCTGTAAAATCAGCAATCAAAATTACTAATCCAAAAGCAGACATACAGCTGTCCAGGGAAGGTGAACAGATAATGGATAGGTGGGAAAGATTACATATATACCATACAAATATGTAGTTTGGCAGATAGTATTTCTACTTTCATATTGTTGTTATGTACTGTCGAGCCATCAGCAACTCACAGTGACACTATGCAGATAGCTCTGAACCCTGCCCTATCGTAAGCCAATCTTACTGACTCTGACACACCCACCCGAATTACTTCAGTTACTATGTCAATCCATCTCATCCAGGGCCTTTCTTTCCTGCACAGTCTCTCCACTTTTCAAAGCATGATGTCCTTCTCCAAGGACTGGTCACTTCTGGCAACATGCTCAGAGTATGCCAGATGGAGCTTCAAAATCCTTGCCTCCAAGGAGCAACTTGGTTTCACCCTCTCTAGGATGAACCTTTTTGTTCTCTTGGCAGCCCATGATATATTCAGTGCTCCTCTCCAGCACCACAATTCAAAAACATTGATCCTTCTTCTGTCATTCATTGTCCAGCCCACTAATGTGTAGAAAATAATTGCAAAAAACTGTGGCCTGGATCTAGCACACCTTAATATCTAGACTGACATCATTGCTCTTTAGCACTCTGAAGAGGTCCCTGACAGCAGATTTTCCCAATGCAATTAATATTTTGAATTCCTGACTGCTGGTGCCAAGAGTGTGGATAGTGGAGCCCTGCAAACTTAAAATGTTAACTTCAGTCTCCTCTCCATCCATTATGGTGCTGCCAGTCGGCCCAGTCGTGAGAATTTTTGTTTTCTTGATGTTGAACTTCAATCCATATTGAAGAGTACAGTCCTTGACCTTCTGCAGCAAATGCCTTAGGTTCTCTTCAGTTTCAGCAAGCAAGGTTGTGTCATCTGCATAACACAGGTTGTTGATAGGTCTTCCTCCAATCCTGATGCCACATTGCTCCTCATAAAATCCAGCTTCTTGAATGATCTGTTCTGCATACATATTTAAAGAAAAGGTATGGAGACAGGACATATCCCTGACACACTCCTCTCCTGATTTTGAACCATGCAGTGTTTCCTTATTCTGTTCAGATGACTGCTTCCTGGCCCAAGTATAATTTCATGTGAGCACAATCAGGTGTCCCCATTCTTCTCAAAATTAGCCACAACTTGCTGTGATCCACATAGTCAAATGCCTTGCATAATCACAGGTAGACACCCTCTGGTACTCTACTTTCAGCGCAAATCCATCTGACATTGAATGTGATGTCCCTAGTGCCATGGCCTCTTCTAAACCCTACTTGCACTTCCAGCAGTTCCAGTCATTTTTGAATAATCTTCAGCAGAATCTTGCTTGCGTGAGATATTGTTCAATAGTCTCTACACTCTGTTGGATCACCCTTTTTAGAAAAAAATTGGGAATAAATACAGATCTCTTCCAGTTCATTTGCCAATTAGTTGTCCTCCAGATTTCTGGGCACAACCTGGTGAGCACATGCAAGGCTATATATGTTGTATATATATCCACCCACAAAGTTGTATAAACTTCTTTTAAAAGCTTGAAAACAGCATCTGAGATGTATATATTCGTCTTTTCCTATCTGAAGCAAAAATGAGATAAGAAATGCAAAGTTGTATAGAAAAAAATTAGTCCAAAGGACTAATGGACCATGCAAACTTCCTTCAAAGACCCTAAAACTGAAAGAACTCGGTAATGCCTAGCTATCAATGCTGGCCACTCTAGGATCACAATAGAATAAAGAAGATCTTTAGTAGAGTGAGAAAAAATATGGAATAGAACTAGAAACCATGTTCTAAAAGCCAGCTTTACTGGTCCAATAGAAATTGGTATAAGCCCCATCGTTATGACTCTTGGTCACCTGGAAAAAAAATTTGTCCAGTGGTTCAACTTTCAGTCAAAAAATAAGATGAACAATGACACCAGGGAATCATTCAGTTCTTTTAACAAAACCAATCGTATATGGTTGAGTAGCCTCGGGATTAAAGGAAGACTCATCAACAACATATGTTATACAGATGCTACAACCTTGCTTGCTGAAAATGAGGAGGAACTGAAGTACTTGTTGCAGAAGGTTAAGAACTGTAGTCTTCAATAGAGATAGAAACTCAACATCAAGAAGACAATGATGCTCAACACTGGGCCAATTTCCAGCACTTTGATGGATTGAGAAGAGACTGAGATTGTTAGCAGTTATAGCTTGCTCAGCTCCACAAACAACGCTCTCAGCACCAGCAGTCAGGAAATCAAAAGATTAATTGTATTAGGTAAATCTGCTGTCAGAAACCTCTCCCAAGTACTGAAAAGCAACAATGTCAGTCTAGAGGCTAAGGTGCCCCTGAGCCAGGCCATGGTCTTCACAATTACTTATTGTGCATCAGAGAGCTGGACAATGATTAAGGATGACAGAAAAACAATTGATACCTTGAGTTGTGGTGTTGTAGAAAAGTCTTGAATGTACCATGTACCACAAAGAAAACAAATAGGTCTATCTTGGAGAGGGTGAAACCAAGTTTCTCCTTTGGGGTTAGGATTTTGAAGCTACATCTCACATATTTTGAGCATGTGGCCAGAGGGAACAATACTTGGAGAAGGACATCATGTTTGCAGGGGTGGAGGGATGGTGCAGGAAAGGACGACCCCAGATGAGATGGATTGATACAGTAACTAGGGCAATGGAGGTATGTGTGTCAGAGTTAGTGAAACTGGCTCAAGAAAGGGCAGGCTCAGAGCTGTTGTATACAGGGTCATTATGAGTCACAGACAACTCAGTGACACCTAACAACAACAGTCTTGCCCAAGAATAAAACTCAGAAGGCCAGAAGTGGAAGCAAAGAATTAACGGAAATGAGAATTACTAGGGGGAATGAGGCCAATTCAGTTATGCCGTGGATATTAATGTTATTAAAAAACTGTATGGATAGTTGAATGGAAAACCACTTTGTAAACTAACTCAAATCATGACAAAATATAAATATCAAAAGGCATACCCCACACTAATGCTGCCTCATTGACAAAATTAAATACATTTCCAAATGAAAGTAGGTACTTCTTGTTGTTGTTGTTGTTAAGAAAAAGCCTTTGATAAAATCCAACACCCTTTCCTGATTAAAGCACTTAACAAAATAGGACTAGAGGG
>NW_006400326.1:79892-92676 GCF_000299155.1 Elephantulus edwardii | reverse complement strand
AATCATCTATTTCTTCTTCTTTGGCTCTGGTTGTTGGTGCATATATCTGAATGATAGTGGTATTCACTGGACTTCCTTGTAAGCATATGGATATCCTTTTACAGCAGGGGGAAAGGAAAACCTACTGACTGGGAAAAAACACTTGGCAATACCACCTCAGACAAGGGTCTCATAACAAGTTTACAGGATCCTGCAGTGCCTCCACAAAGAAAAGACTAATAACCCAATTACAAAATGGGGGAAAGACATAGAAAGACTTTTCTCAGAGGAAGACATTTTCATGGCCAAAAGACACATAAAGAAATGCTCAAAATCAGTGACAATAGAGATATAAAAATCAAAACAATTTTATCTTTTCACCCCAGTAGCAGAGGCAAAGCTTAACAGGAAAGCAAGCAATAAATGTTGGAGAGAATGTGGTTGAGATAGGAACTCTCATACACTGTGGGATTGTAAAAGGGTACAGCCACTCTGGAAAGCAATTTGATGTTTCTTCAAAAAGCTGTGCGTAGAAATTTCATAGGACTCAGTTATTCCACTGCTTGGAATATACCCCAAGAAAACGAGATCTGAGACACAGAGATTTGTACACCAGTGTTCATAGTGTTAATCACCATCACAAGAAAAAGGAAACAGCCCAAATATCCAACCACATCAAATGGACTGATAAACTGTGGTCCATTCATAGGATGGAATACCACACAGCACCCAGGAGCAATGATTTAGAAAATTACTACATAACTTGGAAGGGACTGGAGAGTATTATGCTGAGTGAACTAACTCAGTCTCATAAGGACAAATACTGTATAAAACCATTACTGTAGAAATAGATCACTAGTAAAACATGTATGAGGATCCAAGGAGAGAGTAGGAACAGAGAGTGAGGATGGGCAGGAAAGATATCACAGGGATGCACAATTTGATGGGTGGAGGGAGTGGGTGAGTAAATGAAATAGGAAAGATCCAGTGAAGATCTGGAAAGACAGGGCAATGACGGACATAGTTTAATGTTGATTTTTATAAAATATAATGAATGGGAATGGATGAAACACAATGTGGATAAAGGACAGTGTTCAATGTATATAAACTCTGTAAGCTAAATAGCATAAAATCAAAAGTTGGACTTTTTATTAAAAAAAGGAAGACAGTTTAGTGTTTCCTCAAAAAGCTTAATTTGGAATTCCCATACGACCCAACTTTTCTACTCCTAGAATTGTATTCCAAGGAAATACGAACTGAGACAGAAATGGACATTTGTACAGCAATGTTCATAGCAGCTTTTTCACAATAGCAAGTAAAGGAAAACAGCCCAAATACCAGCAAACAAATGAATTGAGATATTTTGGTACATTCATACAATGGAATACCATGTAGGACTAAGGAACAACAACTTCATTAAATACGATATAACTTAGGAGATACTAGAGAGCATTATGCTGGGTGAAATATCTCAGTCACTTAAGAAAAAATTTGCAAAATGCTGCTATTGTTAAAATAGGACAACCGAACAAGGTATGTATAATAGTTCCAAAGGGGAAGGAGAGAAAGCAGGCAGTAAAAAAAAAAAAAACAGCAGGAGAAAAATCACTGGGATAGCAGAAGTTGGTGCATGGAGGATGTGAAGAAGGATTGTTGTGATGTTGATGTGAAGGACAGGGAAATGTTCAATGAGACTTAAAAAGATAAGATGATAATAGGCATACAGTAATAGTAATTGTTGTTGTTAATGTGCCATTGAGTCACTTGTGACTAATAGCAACCTTGTGTAAAATAGCTCTGAATCCTTCGCTATCCTGTGCCAACATTATTGTCTCTGATATGCCTATTCCAATTACCTCAGCCACTGAATCAATCCATTTCATCAAGTGTCTTCCTCTCTTGCACTGTCCCTCCACCCTCCCAAGCATGATGTCCCTCTCCAAGGACTGTTTGCTCCTTGCAACATGCCCAAAGTATGTCAGATGAAGTGTCAGAATCCTTGCCTTCAAGAAGCAGCCTGGTTTCACCTCTAGGACAAACCTGTTTGTTCTCCTTGCAGTCCATGGTATATTTCATACTCTTCTCCACAGCCACAGCTCAAAGACATCAATTCTCCTTCTATCATCTCTCATTATTGTCCAGCTTTCTGATGCAAAGTAAGTAATTGTGAAGACGATGGTCTGGATCAGGCACTCCTTAGTCTCCAGACTGACATTGTTCCTCTTCAGTACCCTGCAGATGTCCCTTACAGACATTCCCAATGCAATTTGTCTTGATTTCCTGGATTCTGGTGCCAAGAGTAATGATTGTGGAGCCAAGCAAATTAAAGCTGTTAACAATCTCAGTCTCTTCACCACCCATCATGCTGTCAATTGGCTCAGTGGTGAGAATCTTTGTGTTCTTGATATTGAGCTTCAATCCAGATTGAAGGCTGCAGTCCTTGATCTTCTGCTGCAAGTGCTTCGGGTCCTCCTCAGTTTCAGCAAGAAGGATTCTGTCATCTGAGAAACACAGATTTTTGATGAGTCTTCCTTTAATCCTGATGCCACATTCCTCCTCATATAGTCCTTCCCCCGGGTGAAAACATATGGAGATAGGACACATCCCTGGAGTACACCCTTCCCAATTTTGAACCCTGCAGTGTTTCCTTGCTCTGTTCTGACGGCTGCCTTCTTGTCCAAGTATAGGTTTCACATAAGCACAGTTAAGTGCTATGCAACTTCCTTCTCAGAGTTAGCTGTAGTTTGTTGTGATCCACACAGTTAAATGCCTTTGCATAATCAATGAAACACAGACATTCCTCTCGTACTCTCTGCCTTCAGCTAAGATACATCTAACGATAGCTATAATATCCCTAGTACCATGGCCTCTTCTAAACCCAACTTGTATTTCTGGTAGTTTTCTGCCAATGTACTGTTCTAGTTGGTTTTGGATAATCTTCAGAACGATTTTGCTTGTTTGTGATATTAGTGATAATAATTGTTGAGTAATTTTCATACTCTGTTGGATCACTCTTTTTTGGAATGGGAAAAAAATATGGATCTTTTGTAGTCAGTCACTTGGCGAGTTATACACAATCGTTTATTAGGGAAGTTACAGGCTGCATCTCAGGATAGGCTAGGAAGTAACAGGATACAACACAAGAGGCATGATCAGCTTCTTCTATCAAGACAACTTCCAACTAGGCCAACTGACTGTTTCATTTTGACTGCTGCTGGTTGATAGCCCTTCTTGATCATGCACACAAGCAGACCATTCTCTCAGTTGTACACAATTCTCTTCTCTGTGTTCGACTTTCTTGCTGTCAACTTCTCTGCTGCTAATTGCCTAACTCTTGACCAGTGTGGTAGCTTCTTGGGTGCTACCTTTCAGCAATAGCTTACCATTATCACTAATGGTTCCGTTACTTGGCCCTAATTTTAGGCATCTCATCCTCAGCTCTGACACCAGGCCCATCTGTCATAAGGCTTTGCCTTATTCAGAAACTGACTCAGACCCAGAAATACACATAAAATAACAAACCTATGACACTGAAATTAGAGAACTAGAGGTATTAGTCAATGTTTATGAGGACAACTACAATACAAAATGAGGGAACAAGAATAAAAAAAGAAGGAACAAAGTGTGGACAACAAATGCTTATTAGAATGAGTGAAGGAAAGTACAATTAGAATTTCTACATGGAAAGGAAGACAAGATGAATCAAAGGTAAAATTAGCCATTTTAGACTAGGTAATAAAAGAAGAACTTAGAAGGTAATTGCCAAGAAAATTAGCAAGTCTCATTAAAATAAAAAGAAGAAATCCACAAAGAGTAGGCAACAATCACATATTAGGATGGTTGAAGGGAAAAACAATGTGGGATGAATAGATGATTAGAACTACTAAATGTAGAGGAATTCCAGACAAATTCAAGTTAAACTGTTTTAGACTTGGGAATAAAATAGGCACTTATATGGTAACCTCCAAGAAAATTCATAAACCTCATCAAAATGGAAAAAAACAACAACAAAGAATTCATTGCCATTGAGTAGGAACCATCTCATAGCTGACCCGTCAGTGGACTTTCAATGACTATAAATCATATGAGAGGAGACCGCTCATCTTTCTCTTGCAGAACAGCTGGTAGAATCCCACCGTCTACCTCTGGGTTGGCAGTGCAGCTCCTTAACCGTTGGGCCACAAGAAAAGCTACAAAGAGTAAGCAACAAACAAGTGTTAGAATAGGTGAATGGAAGGAAGGAAGGACAATATGGAATGAATAGAGGATCAAATTGTGTGTATTGTAATGCTATGGAACAAGATATGCAAGAAAGATTGAGAAAATATGCTTTGTAAGCTTTCCCTAAATCACAATTTTAAATTAAATAAATAAGTAAAAATCACCTACCTGGGTGGGGGGATGTGTATACAGAAAAATCTAGCAATGACAGAAATAAGAAAAACTATAAACAAAATTAACTCAACAAAGAAAAGCAGCAAGCACAATAAACCAGATGAACTTCTGGGTAAAATGGTAGACTAGGTTGGTGTCAGTTCAGACTCTTTTCACTGAGCACACTGGGGGGGGGGGGGGGGGAAGGTAACAAGGATAATACTTCTAGAATCCTGGTTTTCAAAAGCCAAAGAAGTACTTAAAACACTGAGGAAAGTAACAAGTGAAAGTAGGTCCCAAATGGGGAGAAGCATAAACATCACAGCCATGTTAGAAAACCATTTGTTCAGTTTGGAAAACCTAGGACAACAATGGTATCCATACCAGCAGCTAAGTGACAACAGGAAGGGTACAACCTCCCCACATTGTATCCTGTACTTTCCCAGAGACCAAAGAAGTAGTTGATAGCATTCTCCTGGTCCATCTCAACCCTGTCTGGCATCAGACTTGTTCCATCTTGTTTCTGGCACCAGGAAAGTACATGGCTCTGAACTCAGAATCTTCCCTGTGTGGCATTCAGTCAGTGGAGGAAGAATGTCCCTGTTCCCCCAGGCCTGACTGCATTTAGAAGGCCTAACAATGTCTTGATAAGGCCTGACTGTAATTACTCATAGACATTTTACTAAAGCCAATTACAATTTATTGATTAATTAATTAACAGCAACAATTGCAATTTACCTACATTGCAATTAATAAATTCATCACCAAATGTTGATTCATTGATTCATAACAAGCATCAGTTAATTGCAATTTATCTAATTGCAATTCATAAATTCATCACAACATATTGATTCATTAATTCATAGTAAGCATTAAACAGTTAATTGCGATTTATCTTCATTACAATTCATAACTACATCACATGTTGACTCATCAACAGTGGAGAAACTAACTCACCCCAGGATCCCAACTCGTTCTTTTCCTTTGCCTCTCATGGTCATTGGTGCAGTCGGGGGGTTCTCTGCTAGTTCGGCAGGTTGATATAGCCAGGGGTTCTCAGCTAGTTTAGCAATTCGACAAAGTCGGGGTCCAGAGGTGTGGGCAGAATCCTCCACTGTCTCGGTAGCTCATGTCTATCAGTGTAGGCTAGAGTTCTTGGCTCTGAAAAGAGCCTTTGAGTCTTCAGCTCTGAGAAGAGCTGTTAAGTCTTTGACTCTGAAAAGAGCCTTTGGGTCTTCAGTGTTCAGCTCAGTGTTCCAGGTTGAAGTGGAGAGAGTTTCAGGTTGAGCTCTTTGGGGTATAAATACCCTTAGCTTGGATACTAGATGCTACATCATATTCAACCAATGACATTCAACTTTGAGTTTCCAACCAATTGCATTAGTCCCAAAATGGCATAGGTTTGACCAACCATGTTCCATCCTTGGCAATATGGCATTAACCAGTCATATCTCCTTATCAAGGGTCTGCACCTGTTGTGATCAGGGGACCCTAGGCCTCTAAGAGACCTAATTGGACATATTAACTTTTCAGTACATTTTTACAATATATCCCTAACATGATTTCTAACTTAAATATAATGTAGCAAGTTCTTAAACATTTATTCTTACACATATTATAGTAAGTTTCTAGCATATTATTAATTTTCACACATAACAGTAGTTTTAACATATTATCTTACTTTAATTTTAACATATAATATAGCAAGCTCTTAAACATATATTTTATTTTAAATTTTACAAGTTACATTTTCTTAGCAATATGGGCAGTAACAAGTTACATTTTCTTATCAGAGTTCGTACATGTTAAAGTTGATAGTTCTACAGCAAGTGGTTGTCAGTTACATTCCTTTATCAAGGGTTTGCACTTGTTGTAGTCAGTGTGGCTCTCAGCCCAAAGAGGCCCATTTAAAAACATGTTAATCTGCTAGTATAGCTTCAACTAATATTCCTTAAGTATCAAACTCATTACAATATTCTTCATAGCAAGCATATTTCATAATCCTTTTTCAGCAATTATAATGATTTATTAATTGATAATAAACAGATTTAGTATATATTTTTCTTACACTTAAACTTCACATAACACTGACCATAACCTGATAAGGTGACTAGGTGACCAGATCCTGTTAAGGCCCTGGACCTGATCACATCCTGACAGGACTTCTGCCCTCAACTTTCTGAGCAAATTAGCATTCCCTCTCAATCTCCTTAACAGCCTCTATAAAAGGAAATCACTATAAAAGGCACTGCAATCCAGAAGGCATTGTGGTTCAAGGCCACCAGCTACTCCCCAGAAGAAGAATGGGCAGTCTCCTCCCTTGCAATTAACTGCCTCTGAAAACCCTACAGAGGCTTAGCTGTTGTTCAATTCTGACTCTACAGTACACAAAAACAACAATAATAAAAGGAAACTGCTTTTGTCTGCCTGCACACAGTTCAGATATTCTCTTCACACAATGACCTGGCATCCCTCTCAAGTCTACTTAATAAAGACTTGTTCATCACTTGGGACCAGTTTCTCACGCTCGGGCTCCACATTTTTTCCCCTATCAGTCAGCCCTTGGGTTGGTGGGAATACTACCTCTGATTAGTAGCCTTGCCTCTCATAGGACATTCTTGCCTGCCACATGGCATGCCCATATTTGCAGCACCTTTCTTGAAGTATGCGATCATCAGACATTTTAAGTTAATGAACTATCTTTTTATACTTTTGTTGTTGTAGTTATGTGTGCTGTCGAATCACCTGTGACTCATAGTAACCCTACGTACAATAGCCCTAAACCTTGCTCTATCTCTTGCCAATCTTATTGTCTCCAACACACCCATCCCCATTACCCCAGTGACTGAATCAATCCATCTCATCAAAGGTCTTCCTCTCCTGCGCTGTCCCTCCACCCTCCCAAGCGTGATGTCCCTCTCCAAGGACTGGTCCTTTCTTGCAACATGTCCAAAATATGTCAGACAGAGCTTCAGGATTCTTGCCTCTAAGGACCAACCTGGCTTCGCCCTCTCTGGGATGAACTTGTTTGTTCTCCTAGCAGTCCATGGTATATTCAATACTTTCCTCCAGTACCAAATCTCAAAGGTATCAACTCTCCTTCTATCATTCTTAGTCATTTTCCAGCTCTCTGATGCATAGAAGGTAATTGCAAAGACCATGGCCTGGATCAGGTGCACCTTAGTCTCCAGACTGACATTGTTGCTCTTCAGCACCTTGGAGAGGTCTCTGACAGCAGACTTTCCTGACGTAATTTACCTTTTAATTTCCTGGCTGCTGATATCAAAAGTCTTGACTGTAGAGCCAAGCAAACTGAAGCTGTCAACAATCTCAATCTCTTCATCATCCATCATGATGCTGCCAATTGGCCCAGTGGTGAGAATCTTTGTTTTCTTGATGTTGAGCTTCAATCCATATTGAAGGCTGCAATCCTTGACCTTCTGCAGTAAGCTCTTCAGGTCCTCCTCAGTTTCAGCAAGCAGGGTTGTGTCATCTGCATAACACAGATTGTTGATGAGTCTACCTTCAATCTTGATGCCACGCTTCTCCTCATAGAGCCCAGCTTCCCGGATAATCTGTTCCACATATAGATTGAAAAGCTATGGAGAGAGGACACATCCCTGATGTACACCTTTCCCAATTTTGAACCATGCAGTGTTTCCTTGCTCTGTTCTGATGACTGCTAGCCATCTCTTATTTCAAGCCCATGAACTAGCTGAGGCTCCTCTGGTGTGCTGACTCTCAACACCTCCTGGTCTGGGAGAGATGCTTCCTGTGGCCTGACTCATATATAAGCAGACACTCTGACCTGACTGGGCATCCCAACTCCAGCCTTCTACTGGAGTGTAGACACACAGCCTCAGGCCAGACATCTTGCCTCCACCCACCACAGTAGTGACAAAAACACTGGGTGCCCAACCCATTCCGATTTCTGTTCCCTCCCATTTTCTCTCTCATTTTTCATGACTTTTTGGCATTTTGTTTATCTGTTGCATATTTTGCTTTTTTGGTTTTTCTTCCCTTACTTTCCATCTTCTTTTTTTCCTCTCTCTAGTATTTTCCCTTTTCTTCACCGGTATCATTCTCCTTTTTAATTTTTTCCCCTTATTTTTACATTTCTATTCTAATTGTACCTCATTTTGTACTTCTTTCAGTTTTGTATTTTGGTGTTTTAATGTTCAATCACGGTTTTGCTTTTGGGGTGTTTTCTGTCGTTTCCTTTTCTTTTCTTTCCCTTTTGGTTTGTCTTGTCTGATACTGAAGAGCAAGAATATCCAGTCACACATATACCTTCTTCAGCTTCACCCATTGAGCAAGACTAGTGGTTGGTTCCTGTTCCATCTGTATAATGAAAGACTACAGCCAACTACAGCCCATTCTACCCTCAACTTCTCTATATAGTGAATAAAGAAATGTTCATCATCATCTTTCATTACACCCGACAGAAAGGTGGTGAAAGAAGCTAGCCAATAAGTTACCAAACTAGCAAGAACTGCAACATACTTATAAGACTCAATCAGAAAGATTAAAAAAGAATACTAAAAAAACCCTGGACTACAATGTGTCATAGGCAACAGATAACTTTAGATCAATCAAAGATAAAAAAATTGAGCAAAAAAGTAAACAACATATAGGATAGAAAAGCATTCAGAGGAAGAAATGCTATGGGAAGTTTTTTATAAGAAATTCAAAACAATGACAGTTCAATAATGTTAACAAGTTAAGGGGGGGGAAGTTGAGAAAAAAACAGAAAACTTGGGAGAATTTGAAAAAAACAATACAAGGCCAAATGTTGTTATGCGCTTTCAAGTCACTTGTGGCCTATAGCAACTCTATGTCCAACAGCTTCCAACCCTACTCTATCCTGAGCCAACCTTTTATCTCTGATATACCTATCCACATTACCCAATCACTGAGTCAGTCCATTTCATGCACAGTATTCCTCTCTTATACTGTCCCTCCACCTTCAAGGACTGCTAATTTTTTGCAATATGCCCAAATTATGTCAGAGGAAGCTTCAGAATCCTTGCCTCCAAGGAACAACCTGGTTTCACCTTCTCCAGGAAAAACTGTTTGTTCTCCTAGCAGTCCATGGTATATTCAATACTTTTCTTCAGCACCACAGTTCGAAGACATCAATTCTCCTTCAATCATCCTTAAGTCATAGTCCAGCTTTCTGATGCACAGCAAGGTGAAGGTGTACTTCAGTCTCCAGATTGGCATCATTGCTCTTCTGTACTCTGGAGATGTCCCTGACAGCAGGCTTTTGCAATGCAATTTGTCTTTGTATTTCCTGGCTGCTGTTATCAAGAGTCTTGACTGTAGATCCAAGCAAACTGAAGCTATCAACAATCTCAATCTCTTCATCATCCATCATGGTGCTGCAAATTGACCCAGTGGTGAGAATCTCTGTTTTCTTAATGGTGAGTGTCAATCTATATTGAAGGCTGCAGTCCTTGACCTTCTACAGCAAGGACTTCAGGTCCTCCTCAGTTTCAGTAAGCAAGATCGTATCATCTGCATAATGCAGGTTGTTAATGAGTCTTCCTCCAACCCTGTTGCCAAACTTCTCAGCCTTCTGGAACTACATATACATTATACAGGTATGGAGATAGAACATATCCCTGGGGTACACCCTTCCCGATGTTGGACCATGCAGTTGTTTCCTTGCTCTGTTCTGATGACTACATCTTGGTACAATTATGGCTTTCACATAAGCACAATCAAGTGCTCTGGGATTCCCATTCTTCTCAGAGTTAGCCAAAGTTTGTTGTGATCGACAAAGTCAAATACCTTTGTATAGTTAATGAAACACAGATAGACATTCTTCTGGTACTTTCTGCCTTCAGCAAAGATCTATTTAACACTAGCTATAATATCCCTTTTGGGGGGCCAGGAGGCAGTTGTCAGAACAGAGCAAGGGAACACTGCATGGTTCAAAATTGGGAAGGGCGTACGCCAGGGATACATCCTATCTCCATACCTTTTCAACCTGTATGCAGAACAGATAATCCGGGAGGCTGGGCTCTATGAGGAGAAATGTGGGGTCAAGATTGGTGGAAGATCTATCAACAATCTGCGTTATGCAGATGACACAACCCTGCTTGCTGAAACTGAGGAGGACCTGAAGCACCTGCTACAGAGGGTCAAGGACTGCAGCCTACAATATGGCTTGAGGCTCAATGTCAAGAAGACAAAGATTCTCACCACTGGACCAATTGGAAGCATTAGGATGGATGGTGAAGATATTGAGATTGTTCACAGCTTCAGTTTGCTTGGCTCCACAGTCAACACTCTTGGCACCAGTAGCCAGGAAATTAAAAGGCGCATTGCCATGGGAAAGTCTGCTGTTAGGGACCTCTCCAAAGTGCTGAAGAGCAGTGGTGTCTCTCTGGAGACTAAGGTGCGTCTGATACAGGCCATGGTCTTCGCAATCACTTGTTATGCATCAGAGAGTTGGACAATGACCAAGGAGGACAGAAGAAGAATTGATGCCTTTGAGCTGTGGTGCTGGAGAAGAGTATTGAGAGTACCATGGATTGCTAGGAAAACAAACAGATTCATCCTGGAGAGGGTTAAACCGGGTGGCTCCTTGGAGGCAAGGATTCTGAGGCTCCGTCTAACTTACTTTGGACATGTAGTGAGGAGAGATCGGTCCTTGGATAGGGACATCATGCTTGGGAGGGTGGACGGACAGTGCAGGAGGGGAAGGCCCTCTATGAGGTGGATTGATTCGGTGACTGGGGTTATCGGGATGGGAGTGTCAGAGACAGTGTGATTGGCACAAGACAGAGCAGAGTTTAGGGCTGTTGTGCATAGGGTAGCTATGAGTCACAAGCGACTCGATGGCACATAACAACAACAACAACATAATATCCCTAGTACCATGGCCTCTTTTGACCTAGCCTGCACATCTGACAGTTTTCTGTTGATGTGTTGTTCCAGTAGTTTTTGGATACTTTTCAGCAGAATCTTGTTTGCATGTGATCTTAATAATATTGTTAGGTAATTTCCTCATTCTGTCCGACACCTTTCTTTGGAATGAGAACAAATATGGATCTCTTCCAGTCTGTTGGCCAGGTGGTTATCCTCCAGATTTCTTGGCACAATTTGTTGACTGCATACAGGGCAATTTCTGTTTGTTGAAATATGTCAGTTGGTATGTTGTCATTTCTGAGAGCCTTGTTTTTTGCCAATTCCTTTACAACAGCATAAATGTCATCTTTCATCACCACAGGCTGTTCTTCATATGTTGTTTCATTAAATTCTTCTGTGTCAGCCAATTAGATAATAATAACATTTTCCAATATTAAAAACAAGAGTATTGAAAACAAATGAAGAAAAATTAGTTACTTAGACATGAGAACTACTAAGACTAAGTATTCTTTTTCAGCAGAAAACTGTCGGTAATTAAGATGACACATAGACATCTCTGAAAGAAAAAAGTATGTTATCCAAGAGTTCTATAGAGAGTAAAATTGCCCCTTAAGTGTGCCAATAAAATTAAGACTTTTTTTATTTTATTATTTTTGTGTGCGTGTACTGTCAAATCAGATCTGACTGGTACAGGAGGAGATTGTCCCTCCTTCCCCGGCAGAGCATCTGGTGGATTCGAACCGTGCGCCTCTGGGATTGCAGTTGCAGCTCCTTGCCACTAGGCCACCAGAGCTCCCCAAAATCAAGACATTTCCAGATAAGCAACAGTTAAGGAAATTATGAAAACTTTATTAACCTTCTAAGAAATATTTAAGGGTGCTTGTTGGGCCAAGAGCCAAAAATGACAAAGATAATTGAATATGAACATATGTGACAACATAATTGAGAAATTGACCCAGACACCAAAATACACAAAGTATAATAAACATACAAGGCTAAAAATAGGAAATGAGCATTAGTCCACAAATGGTAACAACTACAAAGAGGAAATAGGAAATGTTTCAGAATTTTTTTCTCCGATTACCTGGGTCTGCGGGGTCTGGTGGCTGTCCTGTGAAGTGTCCAACTTCAGCCAGTCAGAGCCGAGCCTCTGTTTTGACCTTTCTGCCGGAACGGATGTCGCGTGCTTTTGGCATCTCCAATTACCTGGGAAGATAGGGTGGGTCTGCGGGGTCTGGTGGCTGTCCTGTGAGGTGCCCAACTTCAGCCAGTCAGAGCCGAGCCTCTGTTTTGACCTTTCTGCCAGAACAGATGTCACATGCTTTTGGTGTCTCCGATTACCTGGGAAGATAGGGTGGGTCTGCGGGGTCTGGTGGCTGTCCTGTGAGGTGCCCAACTTCAGCCAGTCAAAGCCAAGCCTCTGTTTTGACCTTTCTGCCGGAACAGATGTCGCGTGCTATGAGCAAGAGCCTATGGTGATGATAGAAGAAGATCAGGCTGCTTTGAAGGACATGGCCAAAAATAAGGCTCCAGGAATAGATGGTATACCAATTGA
>NW_006400326.1:58299-78665 GCF_000299155.1 Elephantulus edwardii | reverse complement strand
GGCGCAGGAGAGGAAGGCCCTCTATGAGGTGGATTGATTCAGTGACTGGGATAATTGGGATGGGAGTGTCAGAGACAGTGTGATTGGCACACGACAGAGCGGAGTTTAGGGCTGTTGTACATAGGGTCGCTATGAGTCGCAGGCGACTCGACGGCACATAACAACAACAACAACATGTTTCAGAACTTCTTAATGGAGAGAAAGTAAAAATTTCAAGATAAAAGAGTTTAGAATTTGGGAATAAAATAATAATTTACAGAGTATCTTGCAAGAAAATCAGTAAACCTCATCAAAAGGAAAGGGGAATAATAAAGTCTTTAAAACCACTGAAACACTGAAGGAAATTATAAGAAAATTCATAAACAAAATCAACTCAGTGCAGTAAAGTAGATGGAACAAAGACATTAACAATATAACACACACACACAAAATAATGTAGCACAAAACACTGGATGTATCTAGAAAACTTTGAGCTATTCTGCAATAAGTCAGTAACAGAAGGACTCTTATGGGATGCTGTTGGCTGTTATGTGTCCTTCAGTGGGAACAGACCAATAAGTCTCCAGTGGGTCACACTAAATATCAAGGGAGGAGATTGTCCATGTTTCTTCTGAGGAGCTCCCCAGTCACATTTTGAGTAGCTTCCAACTTGAGTGGCTTATATCCTGGCACTATATCCTACAATGTTCTTGAATTATCCAAAGAGTTTCCAAAGACCTGCTATTTCAGATGTGGATGACCAGACGACATGCCTTACACTGCATTAGTCTGGAAACTGCACTGAAACCTGTTCACAACAGGTAACTATGTCAGCATTTGAAATATTGGTGGCATAGTTTCAAGCAACATAGAAGGCATGAAAAATTGAGAGAACATAAATGGATGTCAGAAGAGATTCTGAGACTAATCAGAACAAAAAGAAGCCAAACAAGGGGAAGACATCCTGAGGTAAGTGAACTAAACAGAATATTTCAGAGGACAGCTCAAGAATACAAAGCAAAGGACATCAATGTACAAATCTCTGTATCTAAGTTAAATTTTCCTAGGGATATACTCCTATCAGTGGATCATATAGAATTTATATGTTTAGATTTTTTTTTTTTTAGGAAATGACAAAGTGTCTTCCAGAGTGCTTGCATCTGTTTTATAATTCCACCAACAATCTATGAGCGTTCCAATCTTCACATCTTCTCCAACATTTATTGTTTGCTGTCCTATCAAATGTTACCATTGCTACTGGGGTGAGATGGCATTTTATTGTGCTTTTGATTTGCATCTCTTTCAATGCCAGAGATTTTCAACATTTCTTTGTATCTGTTGGCCATCAGAATGTCTTCCTTTGTGAAAAGTCTTTCCATGTCTTTTGCCTATTTGGAATTTGGTTATCAGTCTTTTTCTTGTGGAGGCCCTTTAGTACTCTGTAAACTTTGGTTATAAGACCCTTTTCTGAGATGGTATTGCCATATGTTTTTCCTACGTTTTCTTTTCACCCTATTGGTAAAAGTTTTTAATGCATATTGGGACTTAATCTTTAGGAGATCCCATTAATCGATGTTACCCTCTCTTGGTTGTGCTTTTCTGGCTCTATTATTCACAATAGCAAGAAAATGGAAAGAGTGCAAATATCCATCAACAAATGAATGGGTTGAGAAATTATGGTACATTCACATGATGCAATACTATGCAGCACACAGGAATGATAATTTTTAAATTTAATTTATTATTAATTTCAATGAAAATTTACAGAGACTTTGGATTTCCAATCATTCATTGTTGCACTTTTCTCTCCTCCCAACACTTCCCCCTAGTGCACTACCCTCTTGGAAAAGTAAAAGAAAAATTCTTTCATTGTTTTACAATCCTTAACCCCAGGTCCACTCCACTATACAACCTTTGCTCTGGACTCCAGTATACCAAAGTCCAAAGTGAGAAGGGAAGGGAGGAGGAGGTATCAGGGTAGTGATGGAGGAAAATCATGGAGTCCTAGAATATAGTAGAGAGAGGTATGGGGTGATAGAGTTAGGAAAAATTCAGTGGGGACCTGAAAAGTGGGGTAATGGTGGGCATGACCAATGGTAATTAATTTTACAAAACTCAATGCATGGGAATGATCATATGAAACACAATTTGAAATAGAGGAATGTGTGAAACACAATGTATATGAATTTTGTATGCAAACCAAAATAATATTTTTAAAATATTTGTTATGAGTAAATCACTAAATATGAATTTGCAGCTACGGTTGATGCCTGAACACTCATATTCAGCAGTAGTAAACTGTCCATCTTCCAGTGACACACACTTTGCACCAAAGATGAATGACAGCTCACTCTGCCATTCCAGGGCTTCCATAGTAAAGAATACATTGTTTAGGGAAATCCCACTTAAATACATTTCTGATAGTTCTCTCGTATTCAAAATTCTGTATCAGAAAGAATAGTTTTTTGTAGAAAAACCGTGTTGTACCAAGTGGGAATGCAGCTTTCTACAACAACAACAACAACAACAACAAAAAATGTATCCACACCAGAAATGACATTTTCTCTGGGGGAACCTGCTTCTTTCGAATTCTCCATTGCAGCTCTATGCTACATACCTGTATTTCCAAGTAGAAGGACATATGTTCTTTGGTGAAATCAGTGTGACATAGTTTTAAAATGTAGCATCCTCCTGATTTGCAGTACTTCTAGGAAAAAGGAGGGGAGAAAGAGTATTGGAAATCTCCTATGGTATGAATTTTCAACAGCACTTCATTTTTACAGCAGCAGAAAATTCCAGTAGTAAATGGTACACTGTTCAGTGAAAATAAAATGTAGCATCCTCCTGATTTGCAGTACTTCTAGGAAAAAGGGGAGAAAGAGTATTGGAAATCTCCTATGGTATGAATTTTCAACAGCACTTCATTTTTTACAGCAGCAGAAAATTCCAGTAGTAAATGGTACACTGTTCAGTGAAACGCAGGTTGCAGAAATTGTGATTCCCAACTTCGTGTGCCATTCCAGTTCTTCCATAATACACTGTATGTGCTTTTGGGAACACAATGTTGCTTAAGTTTTCAAGTGAACTTTGGTCCTGAATTGCTATGTTTTTATCCAAGAAACAACACAGATTATTGGAAATCATTTATGATATGCAATTTCCACTACACTTTCGTGACACACATGAGTGTTTCCAAGTACTAAGCCTTCCTTTTTAAGTGAAACATATTGCTAATGTGCTTTGCATTGCATTGCTTCTTTTACAAAGAATTCATTCTTTTGTGAAAACACAGTTGCTCAAGTTTTAAACTTCACTGTTTTAATGAACTACAGTGTTCCTCTGAAGAAAATAATGTGTAGTGTTGGAAACCCCGTGTGGTATGAATTTGCAGCTACAGTTGATGCCTGAACACTAGTATTCTGCAGTAGTAACCTGCATGTCCTTCAGTGAACCACACATTACACCAAAGTGGATTGGTGGCTCACTCTGTCATAACAGGGCCTCCATAGTAAAGAATAGGCTGTTTTGAAAAAAAAGCACTTGCATATGTTTCTGATGGTTCATTGGTATTGCGATATTCACTATCCGAAAGAATTGGTTTTTATATAAAACCCGTGTTGTACAAAGTGTGAAATGCAACTTTCTATTGCTAAAAATAATGTATCCATATAAAAAATGACTTTCTTTGGGGAAACATGCTTCATACAAATTTCCCATTGCAGCTCTCTACTATATACCAGTATTTCTATACAGAACGACATACGTATTTTGGTGAAATCAGTGTGTCATACGTTTTGAAATGCAGCTTCCTTCTTCTGACTTGCATTATTTTTAGGAAAGAAACAAGGAGCAGTATTGGAAATTTCGTGTGGTATGAATTTGCAACTGAACTTCATTCTTGCACAGAAGAATATGACACTAGTAAATGATACATTGTAGATTGAAACAGAGGTTACAGGAAAGGTGATTTCCAAATTTGTGCCATTCCAGTTCTTCCATAATACACTGTATGTGCTTTTGGGAACACAATGTTGCTTAAGTTTTCAAGTGAACTTTGGTCCTGAATTGCTATGTTTCTGTCCAAGAAACAATGTAAATTATTGAAAATCCTTTGTGATACAAAATTTCAACTACATTGTGGTGACACACACCAGTGTTTCCAAGTACTAAGCCTCACTTTCTTTAGTGAAATGCATAGTGTAGCTAATGGGCCTTACATCTTTACCTGGCTTTTCAGTGCTTCGTTTACAAAGAATGCATTGTTTCATGAAAACACAGTTGCACTAGTTTTAAACTTCACTGTTGTAATGAATTGCAGTGTTTCTATGAAGGAGAAAATATATAGTGTGAGAAATCCTGCGTGGTACGAATTTGCCTTAACACTCGTATTCAGCAGTAGTAAACTGCCCATCCTTCAGCGACCCATACTTTGCACCAAAGGTGAATGATAGCTCACTCTGTCATTTCAGGGTTTAATAATAAAAAATAACACTGTTTGGAAATTCACACTTGCACATGATTCTGACAGTTCTCTCATATTGTAGAATTCCATATCAGAAAGAATAGTTTTTTGAAGAAAACCTGTGTTCTACCAAGTGGGAATACAGCCATCTACTGCAAAAAGAAATGTATCCATATCACAAATGACATTTTCTCTAGGAAAGCCCTCTTCCTACAAATTCTACATTGCAGCTCTCTGCTACAAATCAGTATTTCCAAGTAGAAGGACAAATGTTCTTTGGTGACATCAGTGTGGCTGGAGTTTTGAAATGGAGCTTCCTCCTGAGTTGCAGTATTTCTAGGAAAGAAAGGAGGAGAAACAATGCAGATTTTTGGAAATTCCTTGTGATGCAAAATTCTAGGAAAGAAGGGAGAAGCAGTATTGTAAATCACCTATGGTACGAATTTTCCACTGCACTTCATTCTTACACAGCAGAAAATTTCAAGAGAAAATGGTACATTGTTCACTGAAATGCAGGTTGCAGGAAATGTGATTTACAACTTTGTGTGCCATTCCAGTTCCTCCATAATAATCTGTATGTGCTTTTGGGAACACAATATTGCATAAGTTTTTAAGTGAACTTTGGTCCTGAATTGCTATGTTTCTATCCAAGAAACAACACAGATTATTGGAAATCCCTTGTAATACAAAATTTCAACTACCCTTTAGTGACACACACTAGTGTTTCCAAGTACTAAGACTTTCTTTCCTTATTGAAACACATATTGTAGCTAATGTGTTTTGTATTGCAGTGCTTCCATTACAAAGAATGAATTCTTCTGTGAAAACACAATTGCACAAGTTTTAAACTTCACTGTTGTAATGAATTGCAGTGTTCCTCTGAAGGAAACAATGTGTCGTGTTAGAAATTCTGTGTAATATGAATGTGCAGCTGCAGTTGATGCCTGTACGCTTGTATTCAGAAGTAGTAAACCGCATGTTTTACAGTGAACCACGTGTGAACGAAGGGGAATGCCAGCTCACTCTGTCATTCCAGGGCTTCCATACTAAAGAATATGCTGTTTTGGCAAATCACACTTGCATACATTTCTGATGGTCAAAGCTTCAGAATCCTTGACTCCAAGGAGCATTCCGGCTTCTCCAGGACAAACCTGCTTGTTCTCCTAGCAGCCCATGGTCTATTCAACACTCTTCTCCAGCACCACAGATCAAAAGCATCAATTCTCTTTCTATCATCCCTATTCACTGTCCAACTCTCCGATGTAATTGTAAAGACTATAGACCGGATCAGGCATACCTTAGTTTCCAGGCTGATGTCATTGCTCTTCAGTACTCTCGAGAGGTTCCTTAAAGCTGACTTTCCCAATGCAATTCATCTCTTGATTTCCTGGCTGCTGTTACCAAGAGTGTTGACTGTGGAACCAAGTAAACTAAAACTGTTAACTATCTCAGTCTCTTCACCATCCATACTGATGCTGCCCATTGGCCCAGTGGTGAGAATCTTTGTTTTCTTGATGTTGAGCTTGAATCTATATTGGAGGCTGCAGTCCATGACATTCTGCAGCAAGCACTCCAGGTCCTCCTCAGTTTCAGCAAGCAGGGTTGTGTCATCTGCATAAGGCAGGTTGTTGATGACTCTTCCATCAATCCTGATGCCACGTTCCTCCTCGTTCAGCCCAGTGTCTCGGATGATCTGTTCTGCATACAGATTGAAAAGGTATTGAGACAAAATACATCCCTGACAGACCCCCTTCTTGATTTTGAAGCATGTAGTGTCTCCTTACTCTGTTCTGACGACTGTGTCTTGGTCCAAGTATAGGTTTCGCATTAGCACAATCAAATGTTCTGGGATTCCCATTCTTCTCAGAGTCAGCCATAGCTTGTGATCCACACAGTCAAAAGCCTTTGCATAGTCAAAGAAGCACAGATAGACATTCTTCTGGTATTCTATGTTGTCTGCCAAGATCCATCTAACATTAGTTATAATATCCCTAGTACCACGACCTTCTAAATCCAGCCTGAACATCTGGCAGTTCTCTGTCGACATATTATTCCAAACATTTTTGGATAATTTTTAGCAGAATCTTGCTTGTATGCGATATTAATAATATTGTTTGATAATTTCCACACTCTGTTGGGTCACCTTACTTTGGAATGGGAACAATATAGATCTTTTCCAGGCAGTTGGCCAGCTGGCTGTCCTCCAGATTTCTTGGCACAATTTAGTGAGCATATCCACGACAGTACTCCTGCTATAGAGACAGAAAACTGGATAATTGGTTATCAGGGGCTAAGTGGAGAAAAGAATGGGAAATGAGAATGGTTGTGAGAACTGACTCATAGCTGACATGCCAGTGGGTTTCAGAGGCAGTAAATTACATAGGAGGAGGTTGCCCATTCTTCTCCATCAGAGCATCTGGTGGATTTGAACCATGTGGCTTTGGGGTCATGCACCACAGTTTCTTAACCCTAAGCCAGGTATACAGGTGAATTTTTGGCATGATGAATTTGGAGAGCAGAGATGACTGCACTATTCTCGTGAATACAGTAAATGTCATTAAACAGGCACTGTCAAATTGTGAATTTTCTTGAATGTACTTTTTTTAGGAAACCATTCTATGTAAATTGCTAATTGTCCCCTGGTGACAGCACACAGCCCCATCTTCCCACTTCTCCATGACCTCCACCCTCCCATGTCCATTCTTACTGCTCTTGGTGCCCTCCATGCAGCACCTTGGGACCCGTGGACAAATGTGCCCTGCCCTCTCTCTTCCCTTCTCCAGACTCAATGTACATGAATGTCCACCTCCCTCATTTAGAGAAATGGAAGTTTGGAGCCAATTTTTGTTTATGTCAGTGGTCAGAAATCTATGGATGACTGTGTGGTGGAAAAGAATAATGCTGAGCCTTCAGTACAGTACTTAGTCCTCTGTGTGACCATCTGTTGCCCAACCTTGACTTGATGATGTGCTCTGAAAGCCTCGTTGGTTTGCAAACACTGGACTTCGAAAGCAGTGACTTCAATGACCTGAGGCCATTGCTAAATCTCACTGATAACTTGGTGCAGTGACACAGGCCATGCTGTTATTGGGAAGGTTAATGGAAGTAGCATGTCTAAAGGCTCCCAGCAGAGGTGCTGAATGAATGTTACCTTATAGTTCAGGTCCTCCTCGTAGTAACTCTGTGAACAACAGACCTGAACCCTGTCCTATCCTTTGCCAACCTCACAATCTTTGACACTATTGAGCCTTTTGTATAGTCACTGTGTCAGTCCATATGATTAAAGGTTTTCTTCTCTTTCACCATCTCTCCCTCTCCAAGGAAGAGCCTCTCCTAGCAATATGCCCAAAGTGTGTGAGACGAAGCTTCACCATCCTTGCTAGTGGGAAGCACTCTTGTTTGCATTCACTTTTACCAACCACCTACACTATACATGTGCAAAGCAACCAGAACCTGTCGGCAGTGTGTCCTTAATATTCTTGTATACCTGTCTAAGAGTCCAAGTAAACAGAAGAACAGTCTCCATGCAAGACTTGTGTAACTCTGCCAGTTAACCTAGAAGCATCTTCTGTCATCTTCAATTCTACTCAAATTTTGTTTTCTTCACTTTAATCTCAGCTCATAAAATCTTTCACTTTTTGTCTTGCATAACATAAGAATCAATTCTTTATTCTTTCCTCAGTTCTAATCATTTTCGCCATTATCCCATCCAAATTTCTCTTCCTTTAATGCATCCTTTGATTCTACCCTCTCTAAAGAAAAACAATCATAAAAGACAATATCTGTTCTCATTCACTAAGTAATTCAATTGTTTTCTTTATTAAATTTTTAAAATAAGGAAAATTAAAGTTCTCTATCTCTCTCTCAAGATATATATATATATATAATTGTTGTTAGGTGCCATCAAGTCACCTGCAACCCACAGAGATCCTATATATAGCATTACTGAAGCCTGCCCTGTCCTGAGCCAGTCTCACTGAATCCAACACACCAACCTTCAACCCCCCCCCCCCCATTTCCCCAGTTATTGCATCGATTCATCTCATCTGGGATCTTCCTCTTCTGTGCTGTTCCCTCCAACCCTTCCAAGCATGGTGTTCTTCTCAAAGGATCAGCTACTCCTGGCCATGTCCAAAGTATGTGAGATGGACTTTCAAAATCCTAGCCTCCAAGGATAAACTTGGTTTCAACCTCTCCAAAACAGACCTACCTGTTCTCTTGGTAGTCCATGGTAAGGTCAAGATTCCTCTGTAGCACCACAGCTTTAAGGCATTGATTCTTGGTCTATCACCCCTACTCATTGTCCAGGTCTCCAATACATAGCAAGCAATTGCCATGATCATGGAATGGATACCTCAATTTCTAGACTGGCATCATTGATTTTTAGTACGCTGGAGAGGTCCCTGATCACAGATTTTCCCAACGCAAAAATCTTTTGATTTGCTTACTGCTGATGCCAAGAGTGTGGAGCAGAGCAAGCTATAATTGTTAACAACCTCAATCTCTTCTCCTTCTATCACGGTGCTGCCAATTGGCCCAGTGGTGAGAATCTGTTTCTTCTTGATGTTGAACTTCAATCCATATTAAAGACTGAAATCCTTGACCTGTGGCAGCAAGTGTTTCAGATCCTCCTCAGTTTCAGCAAGAAAGGATGCGTCATCTGCATAATGTAGGTCGTTGATGAGTCTTCCTCCAATCCTGATGTTACTTTCCTCCTCATAAAACCTAGCTTCTCTAATGATCTGATCTGCATATAGATTGAAAATGTATGGAGACAGGATACATCTCTAATAAACTCTTTTCCTGATTTTGAACCATGCTATTTCCTTGTTTTGTTCTGAGGACTGCTTCCTGGTCAAATATAGGTTTTGCATAAGCACAAGCAAGTGTTCTAGGATTCCCATTTTCCTCAAGATTAGCCACAATTTTTTGTGATCCAGTCAAATGCCTTTGCATAGTCAATGACACACAAACAATCCTCTGGTACTCTTTACTTTCTGCCAAGATCCATTTGGCATTGGCAGTAATGTCTCTAGTGCTACAGCTTCTTCTAAGTCCAGCTTGTATTTCTGGTAGTTCTCTGTCAATGTACTGTTCCAGTGGTTTCTGGATAACCTTGAAAAGAATTCTGCTTGCCTATGATATGACTGATATTATACAATAATTTCCACACTTTGTCAGGCCATCTTTTTTTGGAATGGAAATAAATATGGATTTCTTCCTGTCAGTTGGCCAGGTAGTTGTCTTCCAGATTTCTTGACACAACTTGATGAAAGTATCCAGGAAAGTAACTGTTTATGGAACTATATCAATTGGTCATTATGTCATCAGTTCCTGTGGCTCTTTTTTTTTTTTTTTTTTTTTGCCAAGTCCTTCAGAGCAGCCTGTGCTTACTCCTTCGTCACTATTGTCTCTTGATCATATGTTGGGTTGGTTGGTTTTTTTTTTGTTGTTTGTTTTTTAAAAAGTCTTCTGTGTCAGCCAATTCTTTTTGGTACAGTGACTGTATATTCCTTCCATCTTCTTTAATGCTTCCTGAATCATTCGATATTCTGCCCATAGCATCCTTAAGCATTGCAACTTGCAGCTTGAAATTGTTCTTGATTTCCTTCAGCTTAAGAAATCCTGAGTGATTTTGGCACTTTTTATTTTCTGACTCCAGGTTCTTGTACATTTCATTATAATAATTAGCCTTGTCTTCCCAAGCTGCCTTTTGAAATCTGCTATTCAGCTCCTTAACTCTTTGATTTCCTCCCTTTGCTTTGGCTTCTCAGTGCTCTAGTGAATATTTAGAGTCTCACCTGACATCCATTTTGGTCTTTTCCTCCTCTGCCTTCTTTGTAAAGACCTTCTGCATTCTTCATGGACGATGTTCTTGATATCTTCCCACACTCATCTGGTTTTCGTTCATTAGTGTCTAAGGCCTCAAACGTGTTCTTGAGTTTGTTTTAGAGTTCAGGGAGGACAGGCTTAAGATCATATTCTTATTCCTTTGGATATCATTTGACCTTCTTTAGCTTTAGTTAGAACTTGCATATGAATAGTTGATGGTCAGTATTCAAAGAGACAGGAAAAATTACTAGATACTCCAACCATATCACATAGCCGTAATATCGAGCAATGTCCACATCTTTCTCGCTCTGTATGAAAAACTGCACGTTGCCCCGAGAGGTGTATTTGGCAACTTTCTCAACCTCCTGCTGAGCCTGCTTCTTCATGGTCTCTGCTTCCTGGAGAAGGGCTTGGACATTACTGGCTCGGGGATGTTGGGTTTCCTCCACAGAATCAGTTGTAAGCTGAAGTCTTTGACTAGAAATTTGGTTTGAGGCTTAGGTGGGGGATGCAGCTTGCTCTGAACGGTGGCAACAGACTTTCACTGAAAAGCAATGTGAAATGCTATTGGGTAGTGCTGGCTTAGGAAGAGGAGACTGGATGACACTGGGCTGAGCAGGGTTGGTCACAGCTGGTCAGGCTGGGTTCACAAAAACTGGCAGGTTTGGTCTAGCAGGACCTGTCCCAGATACATTGGCAGGAGATGGCTGGGACACATTGCCAGTAATTGGCTGAGCTGAGTTCTAGAAACGGTCCCAGAAGTTGATGTGAAGCCAGAGACTGTGGCCTGTTAGGAACAGGTCTCACTTGAGGCTTGTCCAAGATGGGAATAAGCAAAGGTATCAACTTGTCCTTTCCAGGGGGTGACAGCTTATCCTGAGAAAGAGATAGATGTTTCACAGCACGACCATGAGGTTTCAGGGCTTTGACTTGGGTTTTCTCAGGCCCTGTGCTCTCAGGTTGGATGTTCAGCCATGGTTTGATAGCTGGGACTGGCCGGGGGTCTTTGGTGTTGCTTGAGTTTCCCAGGGTCCAGGAGTAAAGGAGCCCAACTTTGTTATCACTCATCTTCCCTAGAGTGGAAGACCAACACAGACTCCAGTATGTGCATACCTAGGCACCTCCAAGGCATCTTAAAAGTCTCCAGGCCAAAATCAGGCTGCATTTTCTTCCTCTTGGGGATTCTGGGGTTCTCTTCTAGAACTTGGTTCCCTGGCTGCTTACTGTCTCCAGCTTTCTTGGAATTGTTTTCTCAATTCCTTTTGGCTTTCTCTGTGTGACTCTTAGTTTGGTTGATCCTGGCTGATACATTTGTCTGAGTTTTGTAGGTGAAATGCTTAGCTGTATTGATAGGTGCTTTGTCACTGGTCTCTGCATTGCAAAGAGCCACTTCTTCCTCTGAAATCTTTACTTGGATATTGGCCTCTAGTGCACCAGTGGTAAATTCAGCAGCTTTGTGTTTTTCCTTCCTGACTTGATCACAGGAAGTCTTTATCAGGCTTGAATTTTCCTGCACCAGATCCAAATGTATTCGTTTGTTGTCTTTGGCTTTGATCAGCTCCAGGCCTTTGGCATTATCAGGGTCTTCCTAGGAGATGAGAACCTGAGGAACATGCTTGTCCTCTACCAAGTGATAGCTGCAAAGCAATTGCTAATTTTCAAGTGCCCCTTGGGCTTCAGCAATAAAGCTGGTCTTATTTACTTTGGTGTTTTCAGCACCAGGCTGATTAAGAAGATGGACACAAGACAGAAGCTGGTGAATATCAGAGGTTTCTAATGGGATTGGTGAAGGTTGTTTGTTTTCTGTTGGCATCGGGTAGGCATCCAGAGGTTTGGGAAGCTTGTTTTTTCCTTCATCAGGATTTTTATCCTCTGTTTGTTCCCAGCTTGGAGCTGGAGGTAGTGTAATGAGATGACTAGAAGTCTAACCTGGGGTTATCAGTGGAATGTCCCCAACCTCATTTGGTGGATGACTTTTAAGTAACTAAACGTTTGTGCTGCAGGACTTTGGGTATTCTGGTGTTTGTGTCAGACAAAATATCTGGTTAGGAGGTTGTTATCTCCAGAAGTCTCCATCCCCAGTCAAGTTTTCATCACTACAAAAGAATCAAGGAAGGAGTCAGTCAGTCCCTGGTAAGTGAGATGCCCCTCCTACACACCAGCAGAGCAGTCAGGTGCCTTTCCCAATGGTAAGCAAGCATTTGTACAAACTCTTCTTAAGGATCATGGACAGGGCCCTGGAGGCTGTTATTCTAGTTCTGACCCTTGATGTCATGTGCCTTAGTTTCTTTGTATTTCCTAGGGTGTTAAAAATCCTAGAAATAGTATAAAAGTAGATTAAGAATATTAAATGGTTTTTTAAGAGACGATTAAATGTTTTATAAAGCCAGCAATTCTCATATAGGGTTCCCCCTCCCATTCTTTTGAGTGAATAGGAAGACTTCATGTTCTTGACTAAAGACAAGGATTAGAAGATAGCTCCATTCAGTTATGGAAGCAAATACAAAGTCTATACACGGTTGCATTGGACATAGTATGTGTGAGAAATATTTTTCAAAACTTTTTAGGGATTTTTTTTCAGAAATTTTTCTATCATAATTGGGTTCTTTTAATTACTTTTTATTTTTTTGCTACCCTCACCATCCATTCTCATCCTTGTTAAGCCTCCAAGATTGATTTTGTATGTAAACCTTCACTTAGGTTTGTATGTAAACCTTCACTTAGGTTTTTTTTTATGAGTCTCATCATTTCCTTTGTGTAACTGACTTATGTCACTCACAAATAATTTGTTCTTGAACCTAAGATTTTAAATCATTAGTTAAATGATGTAAAAGGAAATGAGGAAAAGCTAAACAATAAGAATTAGGAAGTACTATTCAAAAATTCTAAAGATCAGATTTTTTTTTAAGGTATTCATCCAAGAAGCTGGACTTTATGAATAAGCTTGTGGTATCAGGATCAGAGAAAGACTTATTAACAACCTATGTTATGCATATTATGTAGCATTCCTTGTTGAAAGTAAAGAAGACTTGAGACACTTGACGTACAAGATTAAAGATTACAGTCTTGTGTATAGATGACATTACAATATCAAGAAAACAAAAATTCTCGCCAGTGGCTAATAAGCAACATGATGATAGATGGCGGGAGGTGGGGGGGACTAGAAGTTAGCAATTTCATTTTGCTTGGATCCACAATCAGTATCTTTGGTAACAGCAGTCAATAAAACATGCTGTATTGAGTAAATCAGATGTCAAGCACCTCTCTAAAGTGCTAAAGAGCAATGATATCATTTTAAAGACTGAAGTGTGCCAGATTTAAAGCCAAACTCATTGCCTTTGAGTTGAAACCAATTTATCTGACTCTCCGTTGAGTTTCTGAGGCAGTAAGTTTCCTGAAAGACCATTGACAATCTTCTCCCACCATCAGAACCAATGATGGCTATGATCTATGAAAGATGCAAAGCCTTTGGGTTAGAAGTGTCAATCTCTATGGACCAGGCAAGGCCAGAGAAGAGTGTTAATGACAATCTGGTGGTGGTGGCAGGCAACTGGTTAGCTAGAGAAAAAGAACCAATGATGTCCCTTGATAGACACTTAAGGTTTTATTACATGCAACAAAATGGACCATGCATTGTCCCTCCTGGACCAGGTATTACATGGAGGCTGGAAACATTTTAAACCATAGACTGAGGGTAGTGTTGAAGGTCTTAGAACTAAGTTCTACAACTTCATGAACTTAACACTCCCCAGACTCAGATCTGACCCTCCTTCTCTCCTTCTGCACTTTATATACTTACCTTGAACTATGCTTCTGAGATGGGTTGATCGGAGTTGGCGTAGTAAATTCCAGAGGCAGAGGCTGCCAACAGGGCATTTGAAGGCTGAGTCTAATTTAGCACCATTACCATTTTTGGTTGTGGGGCATGAACCCTACCTCCTGTGCTATGACTCAGAGCCATAGATTTGCAGGCAAGAACCAACCTTTCTAGAGAGCAGGGGCCTCAGTGTGCCCTGATTTTAGTAATATACCTGGCTCCCTTCCTGGGGTAGAGTTGATAAGCTATGTCCCTGATTTGGTGTCCCCTGGATAAGGCTAGCATGTAGTGCTGGATACAGAGGGGCAATGGTATCGGTGTCTGTAGTTTTGTCATATTGCATTGTCTGTCATCAGGATGGAAGATGTAGCTGTATCTTGGTGAATGACAGTGACAGTAGAGTCCTTGAATAAGGATGACTTCTTTTCAGTGCTTCCTGTGGTAAGAGTCAGGTGTAGTGGGAATAGAGCCCTGGCCCCAAACAGTAGGCAGCACAGTTGTGCTGGAAGGTTGGTAAAGGTAGGCACTGCCTAGGAGTGGAGGGAAAGAGGTCCTAAGAGCTTATAGCAGTAACCACTCTGAGCTAATAGCTGGAGCAGAGACCCTTGAGAAGTTAGAGACGCTTCCTATGAAGGGAGCTGCATTACTCATCACAGGCAAAGAGATAATTGCAGAGAATGTGGATTTCCCAGCAGAGATTGATGGGGGAAATTTTCTGTAGGAAACAAGAAAGTGGAGAGGAATCAGTGAGTCTGATACATTCTCGTCAGAAAACCTCCAGTAACAATTCCCTACAAGGTACTATAAATCCAGCTTCAGTGATGGCTGAATGGTGGTGGTCATTATAATCTCTGTTATCTGCTAGTGCTTCCAGCTGGCCACAGGCATGAAGAAGAATGCAAGAGTATGTCCCAGATATCGTTCTCTAAGCTAGAAACTACCTTCTTCTTGGCCTTTCTTTCTCCACAATACAAATTTTGTCTCTTATGATGTTTCTTAGAATTGAAGTATATTAGAACTGGGGCAATGAGGAATCAGTGAGACTGGCTCAGGGCAGGGCAGGCTTCAGAGCTGTTGTACGGAGGGTCACTATGAGTCACAGGTGAATAGACAGTACAGAACAACAAGGACAAACCTGTTTGTTCTCCTAGCAGTCCATAGTATCTTCAATGCTCTTCTTCAGCACCATAGCTCAAAGGCATCAAGTCTATCATCCCTAGTCATTGTCCAGCTTTCTGACACATACCAAGTACACAAAGATTACGGCCTGGATCAGGCATGCCTTAGTCTCCAGACTGACATCATTGTTCTTCAGTACTCTGGAGAGATCCCTGACAGCGGACATTTTCAGTGCAATTTGTCTTTTATTTCCCAGCTGCTGGTACCAAGGGTACCAAGAGTGCTGATTGTGGAGACAAGCAAAGCTGAATCTGTTAACAATCTCAATATCTTCAGCATCTATCATGGTGCTGCCAATGTGCCCATTGCTGAGAATCTGTTTCCTTGATGTTGAGCTTCAAGTCATATTGAAGGCTGCAGTCCTCAACCTTCTATAGTAAGCTCTTCAGGTCCTCCTCACTTTCAGTAAGCAAGGTTCCGTCATCTGCATATGGTAGGCTGTTGATGAGTTTTCCTCTAATTCTGATTCCACATTCCTCCCGGATGAGCTGTCCCACATAGACATCCACATTCCTCCCGGATGATCTGTCCCACATAGACATCGAAAAGGTATGGAGATCAGACACATCTCTGACATTAGACAATACCTAGAGATAATTTCTGTCATCATGCTGAGTTCAAAAGGCTAAAGGCACCTAGTGGGACATCTAAGTGATCCTGGCATATGCCTTTCTTGATTTTGAACCATTCAGTGTTTCCTTGGTCTGTTAGGACAACAGCCTCCTGGTCCAAGTAGAGGTTTCACATAAGCACTATCAAGTGTTCTGGGATTCCTATTCTTCTCAGAGTTAGCCACAGTTTGTTATGCCTTTGCACAGTCAAGGAAGCACAGACAGACATTCCTCTGATACTCTGCTTTCAGCCAAGATCCATCTAATATTAGCTATATTATCCCTTGTACCATGGCCTCTTCTAAACCCAGACTGCACTTCTGGTAGTTCTCTGTTGATGCGCTGTTCCAGTCGGTTTTGGATAATTTTTAGCAGGATCTTGCTTGCTTCATGTGACATTACTAATATGGCTTGATGATTTCCACCCTCTGTCAGATCACTTTTCTTTGGAATGGGAATCAATATGGATCTCTTTCAGTCAGCTGGCCAGGTGGTTGTCGTCTAGATTTCTTGCACAACTTGGTGAGCATATCCAGGGCAGTGTTTGTTTGTCGAAATATGTCAATTGGTATGCTGTCAATTCCTGGGCCTTTCCACACACACCACCCCCCACAATTTGTTCAGATCAGCTTGAACTTCTTCCTCCATCACCACAGATTTTTTGCTCATATATTGTTTCATGAAATTCTTCTGTGTCAGCCAATTCCTTTTGGTACAGTGACTCTGTATATTCCTTCCATCTTCGTTTAATGCTTCCTGTATCATTTAATATTCCACCCAAAGCATCCTTAAGTATTGCAACTTGAAGCTTGAAATTTGTTCTTCAGTTCCTTCAGCTTAAGAAATGCCAAGAATCCGGCCCTTTTGATAGTTCAACTCCAGGTCTTTGCACATTTCATTATAATGCTTTAATTTGTCTTTCTTCACTGCTCTTTGAAATCTTCTGTTCAGCTCCTTAACTTCTTGATTTCTTCCCTTTGCTTTGACTTCTCCATGCTCTAGTGCAATATTTAGAATCTCATCTGACATCCTTCTTCATCTTTTCTTCCTCCTCTCTCTTTCTAATGACCTTTTGCATTTTTCATGGATGATATTCTTGATATCCTCCTAAAGCTCGTGTGGTGTTTGCTCATTACTATTCAAGGCCTCAAATTTGTTCCTGAGATGGTTTTAAAATTCAGGAATTTGACTCAAGGTCAAATTCTGGTTGCTGCAGATTTTATATAATTTTCTTTAGCTTCATCTTGAATTTGCATATGAGTAATGTTGTTGTTGTTGATTGCCATTGAGTCGGGCGCGACTCATAGTGACTCTGTGAACAAAAGACCTAATGCCTTTCCATAACCATTGTCATTTCTCCAAGTTCATAGAGTTTCCAGAGGCATGTGGTTTAGGAAGTGGATGCCACTCCTTCTTCCAAACCTGTTTTACAACTGGGATCTCCACCAAACTCTGTCCACATTGGGAAACTATTCTGGTATTTGATACCCCAATGAAACAAGGTTCAGCATCACAGCAACCTAGGTTACTTCATATTTGACATTGACAAAGAGTGTTGTACAAAGTGAAAGAGTGTTCCTCCAGATATAACAGCACTAGTTTCGCTTAGCAGTGGTTAAATGTCGTCAAGTCGAGTACAACTGAGAGTAAGTTTTGCAAAAAAGACCTAAACTCTGTTCTAGAACTAACATTCATTTCTGTACAGAACTCTGTCCTAGAACTAACATCATTTCTGTACATTTATAGAGTTTAGAGAGTTTGTAGAGTTTCCAGATGTATCTATAGTTTACGACGTGGATGCCACTCCTGCTCTCCCAGCATAAATCAATCTGGAAGGTCATCCAAACACTGTACATAATGGGTAACCATTATGGTATTTGACAAGACTGTGGAACAGTGTTCAGCATCACAGCAACACCAAGTTGTTCAGTTCAGCAAATAGACAAAAGATTGCTGCTGTGTCATTCAAGGAATATTCACTCAAAAATTAATAAATTTTAAAACTGTGAGGTTTTAATGCCACACCTTTGAGCAGACTTCCACCCTAGGCAAAGGCTCAAGGACACCTACTCTTGGGGGTGGGGGGGGGCGGGGGAAGCAATAATACACATCAAACATGACCTCAAAAAAAGCACAACCCCAAAAACTTCCCTTTACTTGCCCATCAGGATTGCCATCCTAAAGCAGCAAAAAGCCATGAGTAATATGTTCTGGTTGTTGTTAAGTGCCGTTGAGTCGCAGGCAATTCATAGCGACCCTGTGAAGGAAAGTCCTCAACGCTTGTGTGTCTTTCATCCTCTTTCCAGGTTCATAGGGTTTCCGGAGGCAAGCTATTACCGAAATGGATGCCACTCCTGCTTCCAAGCTTGTTTTAATCGGGCAGCTCCACCCCACACTGTCCGCATTGGGTAACCAACCATTAACGCATTTGACACATCAGTGTCACAGTGTTCAGCCTCACAGCAACCACAACTTACCGCTGTACGGCAAGTGGACACACCAGGGCTATATGGCCTAGAGGAATGTTTGAACAAAAACAATGAAAGACAGGCCCGAGGGCTGTGGATTAAAAGTCTCACCCACCTTTGGCTTGGTAGCACCGCTTTCTGTCCACTGGGCCAACTGATCTCTCTCTATGTTGACGTTATTGTTAAGTGCCGTCGAGTCGCATGAGTAATATAGGAAGGTAAATATGCTAATAATAGAAAGTATTTAGCATCATAGGGTTAAAAGATGTGGCTATTAATGAAAAGTGGGTATACAGCAAACATCAACACACAATAAACTTACCAGTAACTGTGTTCTATGTCAGACATGGTATATTATGTGAATAGTGCTAACTAAAAGAAGTAGTCTCGAGATGATTGTGAATGTATTTCTAACCAGTACAGGAAGAAAAAGTACATAAATAAAAATTAAATTACCACTATCAAATTGAAATAAATAGGAATTTCTAGGAAGTCACTGTTTATCGAGATAGATAGTTCACCAAAGAGAAAAGAAAAATAATAAATATAACAAAATTCCTTTCTCATGTTCGGTCATTTCTCTCTATATCACTTATCTGAAAATTAAGACAGATAGTAATCCTACTATAAATTAATATTTCAATCATTATTGCCAATAACAAACAGACAAAAACACGTAAAGGTGTTATAAAGATTTTATATTTTTCCTAAAACCTAGATTTTAAGCACCTTCAACATCCAGGAAAACATATTGCCGAAACCAAGAAAGTAATCATGTGAAGTAGAATCCATAGTTAAAGAAAGAAAGCAAACATTTTTAATGTAAAACCACCCTGCCCCCAGTAACTTTACAGAATTGTTTTAGATAAACGTGAAATTAGAAAGGTGGAGGTTGACATTTCTTCCTTTTTTTGTAATTTAAGTCCAAAACAGTGGATGACAATCAGCCTTTCCTTAGAACGTAATATTCACACCAAGGAATTAACTAGTCATTTTCATGTAAATTAGGCATCATATTTTTTAAAAATTATCTTAAAAGGCCAAATAACATAAGAGTTTTTAATTAATACAGTAAAATATATTTGCTGAAAACATTTATGTCTTCCACTCCTATAATTAATTTTATAAATTTATTTATTTATTATTTATTGTAGTTATTGCTGTTGTTGTTGTTCTTTACATCGAAGTTGGAACTGACCCGTAACTGACACTCTAATGAATTTTCAGAGGCAATAAGCTGCATGGGAGGAGACTTCCCTTCTTTCTCCCATAGAGCAACTGGTGGATTCAAACTCCATGTCCATCCTTGAGTTCACAGTTCATTTCCTTACCACTATGCCACGAGAGCGCCTCCTTGTTTATGAAAAGAATTATATTGAAAACATTTTCAAAATACTTACTTGAGAAGTCTCTCTGTGTTCTGTGTCAAAAATCTAGGTTAATAAAACCCAAAATGGATGTCAGAAGAAACACTGATGATTGCACTGGAGCTCAGAGAAGCCGAAGTACAAGGAAGAATTCAAGATACTAACGAGCTGAACAAAAGATTCCAAAAGGCAGCACAGGATGACAAAGCAAAATATGACAATTAAATGTGCAAAGAGCTGGAGTCGGAAAATCAAAAGGGCCGAACACGCTCAGCATTACTTAGGCTCAAGGAACTGAAGAACAAATTCAAACCTCGAGTTGCTATAATCAAGGATGCGTTGGGCAGAATATTAAATGATCCAGGAAGTATTAAATGAAGATGGAAAGAATATACGGAGTCACTGTATCAAAAGGAACTGGCAGAGACAGAAGAATTTAATGAAATAAAATATGAGCAAGAGCCTATGGTGATGAAGGAAGAAGTTCAAGGTGCTTGGAAGGAAATAGCAAAAAACAAGGCCCCAGGAATAGAAGGTATACCAATTGGGGTATTTCAGCTAACAGATGCTGCGCTGGACGTGCTCACCAAGTTGTGCCAAGAAATCTGGAGAACAACCACTTGGCCAACTGACTGGAAGAGATCTATATTT
>NW_006400326.1:32266-55732 GCF_000299155.1 Elephantulus edwardii | reverse complement strand
AACAACAACAACAACAACACCCAAGTAGGTGTGAATATCGAATTAATTGCTTTATCACGTGCTAACCTAATCTATGATTGAATGAAATCCAGTAGGATCTGTAAAGTTCAACCAAAATAGATAAGAAATATTTAAAAATAGCTCACCTATTTTAGCCTTAGTTTCTTCCCCAAATAAAAAATTTGCTAAGAAAATAAAAGAGGTTCATGTTGCCCAGCTTTTTGTTTTAATGAAAAACTGTCGGTTATCTTGGATGTTCCATCTCAGCTCCCTTGGACCCTTTAGAGCTCTCCCAGGCTCTACATCTCATTCACCCTTGTGCAGTCTGCCCCTTTTGGGTCCCTTTGGCCTGTACTTGATGAAAACTGTCCCCATGCATCCTGAGTCTGGAAGCCCTGCCTCCTGTCAGCCTCATGTTCTCCATCCTCCGTCCTTGTATTCCCTCTTCCCAAGTTCAGATTTTTAACAAACCCACAAAACATGTGAATATGAATTTTTTAAAATAACTTTTTAAAAGTTTGTATTTGTTTGCATATAATCATTCATACTGTGTTTTGTATGCTGCTGTTGTTACATGTCATCAAGTCGCTTGCAACTCTATCATCAGCCAACTTTACTGTCTCTGATACATCTACCCTCATTTCTCCAGTCACCGAATCAATCCATCTCATCGATGGTCTTCCTCTCTTTCTCTATCCCTCCACCCTTCCAAGTATGATGTCCCTCCCTAGGGACTTGGTCCCTCCTTGTAACATGGCTGGTCAAAGTATGTCAGGTGAAGCCTCAGAATCCTTGCCTCCAGGGGGATGATGGTGGCCTGTGACTGTTGTCTCAGAATGAATCCTCTCAGGACATTGTGTAGCCTGTGGTAAGTACAAAGGGAAAGGAAGACATTATTAACTTTGAGAACTTCATTATCCGTATAACCCTCCCTGGGTGATTGTTGTTCTTTCGTTCCATTAAGTCAAAGTACAAATCAGCACAGGTTTCCAATATTTTAAAATGTAATGTTACTACTGAAAAGTAAGATTGGGTATGTATTGTGTATATATATCTCAAGTACAAGTGAATGGCTTTATCGTCTAAAGAAAAGGGAATAACATAAAAATTAATATCATTCATAATAACCATAATGACATGTGTACTGCCATTGATGTTAAGTGTCATTCTGTATTTTCCCTTAATGTTTTCTGTTGTACTAGACAATCTCCAAAATCATTGAACTGCTTTAAAAGAAACAGAAAAAGTCATGGAGAGAAAACATGACATTTTGTACATGTTTTCTTGATGAAATGACATATGGAAACGTATAACGCAACTTAGTGAAGTACATGTCAAATCCTTGGCTTTCTAGTATTACTAATGGGCATAATTACAGTGAGTAATTTTCAAAATTGTGGTATTGATTGGTTCGAAGCCAATGTTTCAGAATAAATTTAATCAGTCAATTGTGGGGGGAAAGGAAAGAATACTTGCCTCCAAGGGGCAACCTGGTATCACCCTCCCCAGGATGAACCTGTTTGTTCTCCTGGCAGTTCATGGTATATTCACTACTCTTCTCCATCACCACAGTTCAATTCTCCTTTCTCTTTCTATCATTCCTAGTCATTGTCCAGCTCTCTGATGGATAGCAAGCAATTGTGAAGACTATTGCTTGGATCAAGTGCATCTTAGTCTCCAGACTGACGTCGTTGCTCTTCAGTACTCTGGAGATGTCCCTGACAGCTGACTTTCCCAATGCAATTTGTCTCTTGATTTGTTGGCTGCTGATAGCAAGAGTGTTGATTGTGGAATCAAGCAAACTGAAGCTGTTAACAATCTCAATCTCTTCATCATCTATCATAATGCTTCCTATCAGCCTGGTAGCGATAATATTTTTTTTTTTCCCTTGAGGTTGAGCTCCAATCCATATTGAAGGCTGCGGTCCTCAAACTTCTGCAGCAAGCACATCAAATCCTCCTCAGTTCCAGCAAGCAGAGTCATCCGCATAATGCAGGTTGTTAATGAGTCTTCCTCCAATCCTGATGCCACATTCCTCCTCATACAGCCCAGCCTCCTGGATGATCTATTCTACATATAGATTTTTTTTATTTCATCAAGTTATTTTATTCTATACTTAACATAGCTTTGAGTGTTTCTAGTACACTGAAATTTGGTGAATACATTTCTATTCACTTAACCATCAGCAATCATAATTTCATAATCTTCATTCAACTCTCTCTTATACATTCATACACCAGTTAGAGAACTTAAGACAATAGTTCTCAATTTTGCTCTACATTAGAATCATGTGGGGAGATTTTTAATGCTCTGATGTCTAAGCCACAGCTTATACCAACCAAATAAAAGGCCTGGGGGAGCTCTAGTGGCCTAGTGACAAGGAGCTACAACTACAATCCCAGAGGTGCACGGTTCAAATCCACCAGATGCTCTGCCGAGGAAGGAGGGATAATCTCCTCCTGTACCAGTCAGATCTGATTTGATGGTACACACACACAAAAATAATAAAATAAAAAATAAATTAAAAAATTTTTTTAAAAAAAGCCAATGTCCTAAACTCAAATCTCTACTCTTCTAAACTGTGGGAAAAAAGTTTCTGTTTGTTAAAACCACCCACTTGTAGCATATGTGCTACAGAAGCATTAAAGTTAAAAAAAAAAAAAAACACAACACAACGAAACACACAAATCACACAAACATTTTAAAAAAATAAAATAAAAGGCCTGGGAGTGTAACCCAGATAATAGTCGGGCTTTGTATGTTTAACTCTTAAAACTAAGCTTGAGAACTGTTATTTCAGGGTAATGGTTCCCAAGCATTAATGTGCATACCAATTGCCTGGAGATTTTATTAAAAGATCTTACTTTACTTCCAGGGGTTTAGGAACATCAAAGCACTGTATTTCTAACAAGTTTTGGGCTGAATATGCTGTTCCCAGATCACACTCTGAATAGCAGTGCTTTAGGGAATGAGAGTTGTTCTAGTTTCCTTTCTTTCTTTTTTTCCCCTTCTACTATGTTCTGCATATATATTGAAAAGGTATGGAGACAGGATACATCCCTGGCGCTCACCCTTCCCGATTTTGAACCATGCAGTGTCTCCCTGCTCTGTTCTGACCACTGCCTCCTGGTCCAAGTAGAGGTTTCTCATAAGCACAATCATTAATTTTCTGGAATTCTCATTCTTCTCAGAGTCAGCCACACTTTGTTGTGATCCACATAGTCAAACGCCTTTGCATAGTCAATGAAACACAGATAGGCATTCCTCTGGTACTCTCTGCTTTCAGCCAAGATCCAGCTAACATTAGCTTGAATATCCCTAGTACCACAGTCTCTTCTAAATCCAGCCTGCATATCTGGCAGTTCTCTGTTGACGTGTTGCTCCAGTCGTTTGGGAATAATTTTCAGCAGAATCTTGCTTGCATGTGATATTAATGATGTCATTTGGTAAATTCTGCATTCTGTTGGCTCACCTTTCTTTGGGATGGGAACAAATATAGGTATCTTCCAATCATTTGGCCAGGTGGTTGTCCTCTAGATTTCTTGGCATCCAGGGCAGCATCTGTTTGTTGAAATATGTCAACTGGTATGCCATCAATTCCTGGGACCTTGTTTTTTGCCAGTTTTTTCAGAGCAGCTTGAACTTCCTCCTTCAACACCACAGGCTCTTGCTCAGTATGTTGTTTCATTAAATTCTTCTTTGTCAGCCAATTCCTTTTGGTACAGTGACTCTGTATACTCCTTCCTTCCATCTTCTTTTAATGCGTCTTGGATCATTTAATAGTCTTCCCAAAGCAGCCTTAAATAATGCAACTCTTAGATTCAATTTATTTTTCAATTCCTTCAGCTTAAGAAATGCTAAGCGAGTTAGACCCTTTTGAGTTTCTGACTCCAGCTCTTTGCACATTTCATTATAATACTTTTCTTTGATATCTTCTGTTTAATTTCTTGATTTCTTCCCTTTGCTTTGGCTTCTCGTCACTCTAGTGCAATATTCAGAGCCTAATCTCACATTCATCTTGGTCTTTTCTTCCTCTTCTGCCTTTGCAATTACCGTTTGCATTCTTCATGGATAATTTTTTTTTTTTATATCCTCCCACAGCTCATTTGGTCTTTGCTCATTGGTGTTCCAGGCCTCAAACCTGTTCCTGATATGGATTTGAAATTCGATGGAATAGACTTAAGGTCCGATTTTGGTTCCTGTGGATTTGATTTAATTTCCTTCAACTTCAGCTTGAACTTGTTTGGTATTCTATATAATCATTTATATGTACATTTTATATCTTGGTACACTTCTCTATGCCTATTATCACCCTTTTCTACTTGAAATCTCAGCAGCATGGTCAATTGGCATATCCCTCCTCGGTACATGTTGCTAGTCTTCTACATCTCATGAGCTTTCCCTGTATTTTTGCTTAAATGCTCTTAAGAAACTCTCTGGTGTCATTTCCTCTATGCGTGCGTGCCCTTAGAAAGTCACTATCAGATAATAAAGATAGCACTGAAGTAGATCAATCTAATGTCCCAAAGCAGCAGAGAAGAAAGCAGATTCTGAGGGAGATTCAGTGACTTGTCCACAGTCGCAAAGCTAGTACATGTTAAATCCCAAACTCTTATGAAACATTCCAGACTTGTAGTTTAGTATTTCCCACACTAGCCGATGCTATTTTGACAGGTCCTTGGAGAGGGACATCATGCTTGGGAGGGTGGAGGGACGGCGCAAGAGGGGAAGACCCTCTATGAGATGGATTGATTCAGTAACTGGGGTAATCGGGATGGGTGTGTCAGAGGTAGTGCGATTGGCACAGGATAGAACAGGGTTTAGGTCGCTATGAGTCGCAAACGACTCGACGGCACATAACAACAACAATATTAAATTTTAAAGGAAAGATAAATTTTATGTAAAGCTTTTAAAACTCTTTCTTTCTTTACCTGACATGGTCAAAGAAGAAGAAGAAACATCAACTCTAAGTGCAGGGGTTGGAGGGCTTGTATCAGAAAGTGTTTGAGTGGCTGAAGAGAAAGAGAATGTGTGTCCACTGGTCCCTTGTGAAGATCTATGTAACCTCAAAATTCTTCCAGGTGGTGATAGGCTTGATGAGAGAAAAGTCACAAGATAGACACTTTAAAAAGTATGAATAGGGCAATTGGGATGTCAGAACCCTAGAAAGTAGGTGGGACTGGATGGAGGGAACAGTAGGGGAGGTTATAAGTGACCTCAATGACTGAGCTGTGGGGGGGAAAGTGTTATTTTTATTTTCCTCCAACTCTCATGAGAAGTCATGTCAAATTTTCTTATAATTATTTTTTCTTTCTTGATCATACTGTGCTTTGAGTTTCAAATCATAGCGGCTTTTCAATTGCTCATGCATATGTTGTTTTATAGTATTGATGACAATTAATGAATGTAATTAAATATTATTTCTTCTTCTAATTGCCTTTCCCTTCACCCAAATTAGTAACTTTCTACTATCTATTGCTCTTTATTTCTCCCTCTCTGACTCCCTCCACAGCCATTGTGACAATCAGAGAGTGATTCTGAGTGTAAATTTTCCCTAATATATTTGTAACAGTGGTCCTATACCGCAAATGGCCTTTAGACAATGACTTAGGTCACTCAGCATCACCTCCTCTAGATTCATCTGTGTTATGCAGTGGTTCAGAAAGTCCCTGTCTTTCTTTAGCGTTGTGTAACACTTTAATGTATCAGTGTGCCACAGTTTCCTTAATTTATCCATTGATAAGGACTAGGATTGTTTTAATCTCTTTGGTATCATATATAATTGTACAATAAACACCAGAGTTCATGTATGTAACTACTCTTCTTTCCTTAGGATATATAGAATAGATTTACTTTGCTAGAATTCAGTAATATTAATATTTTAAAAGTTAGCATTCATAGATATACCATTTCAGACTTTTGTAAAACTTATCATCTCCTTAAGGAGGATGGAGACTTCCAGGTTGAACAATGACAGTTGTTCTGAAAGCACACTAATTGCTCAGAGTAGTACACGTACAGAAGTGCTTAAAAGACCAAAGGAAAACATCATAAAGTTCTTTATGTGACTTGGTTCAAGAGTAGGGTGACATGGGCTGATTGCAACCTGTGAGAGCAAGAACGTCCAAGATGTGTTCTGTCTCTAATGTCTTCTTCTTGAATCCTCCCATCTTTTGTAGGAATGGCCTGGGCCAGGCTGGACTTTTCATCTTTCTTCCTTTCTCCTTCCCTGCTCTCTTTGCCCCTTCATTCTAGGCATTGTGTCTGGAACAAACCTTGCTCCTATATCCTTGGATATTACTTCTCCCAATTTCTTGAAGCAGGGATCTTCACAGAGCCACGATTCTCATAAAATGATCTAACCCCACAAGAAATAGACATCAAAGCATGCAAGACATTCCCAACTTTGCATCTTCTCTCTTCTGAGTTGTGGTTACTTTCTTTCTTGGCCCCAAATTTTCTACCTGTGACTGCTGAGGCAATGCAGGTGTTTTAATATTCCACTGTTTGTACTTAGGGACATCTAGGATACACTCCCCTTCCTTCTCATTTTAAATGTATTCAGCATGCCGGTTACAGCCACCTTGCAAACTTGGACCTTTAGAATTTACTGTGATTGCTTGTGTGAAAGGCCAGGAACAACAATTAGGAGAATAGTTATACAAAGAAGAGGACATTAGTGGAAAAGAGAAATTGGGTAAGATGAAAGGGCACAGGAAGAAAGGAATCCAGGTGAGTGTGCTTCTATTAGAAATAAAGGATACACTTTAGTCTAATTTTGTAAATATTTAACTAAATTCGTTTACCTTCAAAATGCATATTTGTTGGTGGATTCTTTTTAACCTGTAGCTAGATAGTCCAGTGGCTGCCATTAATTCCATACACTAAAGAACCTAATCTTAAAAAGATTTTCCTCATTTTGCCATATTTATCATATTACTTCACTTAAGCAATTTGTGTATGTTTGCATACATTTTTCTAAACACTCTGGTTTTATCTGTGTGTGTGTGTGTGTGTGTGTGTGTGTGTGTTTCACTGTCAACTTAATTTCAAGGTTCAAACAATATAAAACAGGCTGTTATTTTTCTCTTTTTTTCATTGTGATTTCAAAGAAAACATATAAAGAAATTGATAATTTCATTCACTCTCTAGTGACACAGTGATTGAAGAGCTGTGCTGCTAATCCAGGGGCATAAGGTTTGAATCCACCACATGCTCCAGAGAAGGATGGGCAGACTCCTCTTGTGCAATACACAGCCTCTCAAAACCCCACTGCAGGGTCAGATATGAGTCTCATCTGGTACACAATTCATAAAATCTCCACCCCCCCACACACACAAACTTTTAATCCATAATGCATATCGTATTTCAATTTGTTAATTACACAAGATGTCTGATGGCCCATTCATTTTCAACCGACCTTCCTTTCACCTATTATAGTACAATCTTCATTACTGTTGCTATGTGCTGTCTAGTCACTTGTGACTCAGAGCAACCCTATGTACAACAGCCCTGAAACCTGCCCTATCCTGTGCCAACTTTACTGTCTCTGACATACCTACCCTCATTACCCCTGTCACTGCATCAATCCATTTCACTGATGGTCTCCCCCTCAAAAAAATTAAGACAGACTAAGAATGATTGGCCATCCACTTCTGAAATAATAGGCCTTTGAAAACCCTATGTAGAGTCTTCATTATCTAGCCTTTTTGTGCTCTCCCTGCCACACCCTCCCTCAAATTTCTAATTTTTAGAACAGTGGTCTTATATAGATTTTGTCCTTTTGTGACTCACCATAATATCCCCTAGACTAAAACATGTTGTGTATTGGTTTTTTTGTTTTTTGTTTTTTTTCACAAATTGAGTCTTCCTATCCATGAGCATGATATATTCTTTCATTTATGTAGGTCTTTTTGTTTGTTTTCCTCTGGTAGTGTTTTATCATTTTCTTTATGTAGACCTTTTTGTATCTCTAGTTATGTTTATTCCTAAGTCTTACCAGAAAAGATGTTACTCTTGATCTGGCTCAGATCATGGAGTTTTGGTCACCACAGGGTAGAACAGAAATTCTGATGTCGTTGGCCACCCCGACTCCAATCATTTGCTGGACTGGCAGATGCGCTGTCCCAGGACAGATGGCTTAATTTCTATGTTCTATAAGCGGTTTTTAATTATTTGTCTAGTTGTGTGCTTTCTGGTTTGTTCTTACAGGTACAATGTTTACCTGCCAGTTTGCTGTACTGGGATGACTTGCATAGAGCTGTAGTGCTGAAAACTATGTTACTTATATTTCAAATAACGGTGTGTTCACAAATGGTGAACAGGTTTCAGCAGAGCTTCCAGAACCAGACTGACTAAGCAGCATAGAGCTCTAGTGCTGAAAACTATGTTACTAATATTTCAACTAACAGTGTGTCCACAAATGGTGAACAGGTTTCAGCAGGGCTTCCAGAACCAGACTGACTAAGCAGCAAGACTTGGGGTCTTTTTCTGAGATAACAGGCCTTGGAACATCTGTTGATTACAGATGTACATTATTCAAAATAGTATCAGAAAATTAGCTCCTCAGATTGGAAGACAGTTAAATAAATGAAGGCGGGCAGGGGGGGGGGAGGGACGAAGGAAAAAACCGGAAACTCCAAACAGTAACTAACTATTGGAGTATGAAATATAGGAAGTATCAACCTAGGAAGACTGGAAGTTGTCCAAAATGAAATGGAACTCATAGAGATCAACATCTTTAACCATTAGCCATTTAAAGGGAACCAATATTGACCATTTTGAGTCAGATAGTCATACAATCTATTATGGCAAGAAAGTGAGTTGGTTGAGTGTGAATAGAGGAATGCGTTGTATATATACAACAACATATCTAAACAAAACAGAATGTATGCAAATTTTTGTGTATAAACCAATATAAAATAAAATTCTTATGAAAATTTATAGAGAACTTAGATTTCCATTCATTCATTGTTGCACATTTTCCTCCCTGTCCACTGCTTCCCCCAGTTCGCTTTTCTCTTTGAAAAGAAAATAAAATTCTTTTATTTTTATATACCCCCCCCCAGGCCACTTTACTATGCAGCTCTTAGTCTGGACTCTTGTCATGCAAAAAATACCTAATCATATATTCTTTTTAAACAGTTCTCTCCCTCATCTGTTTCAACGCAGTGTAAATAAAAATATTTTTAAAATTTTTTAAAGACCGTTTAAAAAACTGTCATAAAGGCTGTAAGTAGTAGGATGCTGACATACTCATACCAGGAAGACTGGGTAATAAATCTATTATTAAAAAATACACAACAGTAACTCACCAAAGATGAAGAAATTGAAGATTTATCCATTTATAAAGTCTAAAATTAGTGGAACATACAATCAAGACACATAAATAATAATTTGTGGGTGAAATGTAAAAATTGGAGCCCAAACAAAGAGGTAGTATTTGGAAAACATGGACTTGGTGGCAGAAATACTACCTTGATGAAGGTAGTATTTGGAAACTATGAACTTGGTGTCACTTGGTGATAGCCATGGACTTGGCTGGAGATAGAATGATAGATGTTTACTCAATTATTTACTCATTGCAATACCTGTTTTATAAAATCATGACCAGAAACTATGCACATTCACTCACCCTGGAACTACATTAGAAACAAATTGACTACATCAGTGGAAAGAGTGGATAAAGAAGCTCAATATGAAGAGTCAAAACAAGGAGAGGTGGCTGGCTATGGAACAGACTATCAACTATCCATGTATCTGAGAGGCAAGGGTAGTCAAACTCCATCTGACATATTTGTATCATGCTTTCAGGAGAGACTAGTCCTTGGGAGAGAACATGAAGCTTGAATGGGTAGAGGCGATAGCAAAAGAGAGAAACCCAATGAGATGGATTGACACAGTGAGTGTAACAACAAAGTTCAAGCTGAAGCTGAAGAAAATAATATAAAATCCACAGGAACCAAACAAAATTTGACCTTAACTCCTTCCCACTTGAATTTCAAAACCATCTCAAGAACAGTTTTGAGGCCTGAACACGAATGAGCGAAGACCAAATGAACTGTGGGAGGGTATCAAGAATATCATTCATGAAGAATGCAAAAGATAATTACAAAGGCAGAAGAGGAAGAGAAGAACAAGATGGATGTCAGATGAGACTCTGAATATTGTATTAGAGTGCTGAGAAGTCAAAGCTAAAGGAAGAAAACAAGAAATTAAAGAGCTGAACAGAAAATTTCAAAGGGCGGCTCAGGATGACAAAGCACGGTATTATAATAAAATGTGCAAAGACCTGGAGTCAGAAAATCAGAAGGACTGAACTTGCTCAGAATTTCTTAAGTTGAAGGAATTGAAAAACAAATTCAAGTCATGACTTGCAATACTTAACGATGCTTTGGGCAGATGTTAAACGATCCAAGAAGCATTAAAAGAAGATGGAAGGAGTATACAGAGTCACTGTACCAGAAGGAATTGGCTGACACAGAAGAATTTCATGAAACAATGTATGAGCAAGAGCCTGTGCTGATGAAGGAGGAAGTTCAAGCTGCTCTGAAGGAATTGGCAAAAAACAGGGCTCCAGGAGTTGATGGCATACCAATTGACATATTTCAACAAACAGACGCTGCCCTGGATGTGCGCACTAAGTTGGGCCAAGAAATATGGAAGACAGCCACCTGGCCAACTGACTGGAAGAGATTGATATCTGTTCCCATTCCAAAGAAAGGTGACCCAACAGAGTGCAAAAATTATCGAACAATATCATTTATATCACTTGCAAGCAAAATTCTGCTGAACATTACCCAAAAATGACTGGAGCAACATGTCAACGGAAAACTGACAGATGTGCAGGCTGGGTTTAGAAGAGGCCGTGGTACTAGAGATATTATATCTAATGTTAGATGGATCTTGGCAGAAAGCAGAGAGTACCAGAGGAATGTCTGTGTTTCACTGACTATGCAATTGGCTGTGTGGATCACAATACGCTATGGCTGACTCTGAGAAGAATGGGAATCTCAGAACACTTGATTGTGCTTATGCAAAACCCTATACTTGTACCTCTGAGCATAGTGACTCCACACTCACTCTCCCTGCACGTGCACCAGACACAGCCAGAGCTCTGGAGACCAGGCACCTGAGCTGAGGGGCATGTTCCTAGGGCCCAGGGATGTCCACAGGCGCAGTGTCTCATCTCCTAAAAGGGACTCCTTAGCCAGCCTGTTCAGAAGATAGAGCTTCATTAGGGGTCTTGTAAGTTTACATCCCAAGTCCAGAACCTGCTACTTTCTTCATATGCTAATGTGACCCTCGGGCCTATTTGTAATTGTGTCTGGTCAAACATTCTTCTAGGTCGTATAGCCCTGGTCTGTCCACTTGCTGTACAGAGGTAACTCATGGTTGCTGTGAAGCTGAATACTGTGACACTGATGTGTCAAATGCGATAACGGTTACTCATGGCGGACAGTGTTTGGTGGAGCTCTCCAATTAAAACAAGCTTGGCAACAGGAGCGGCATCAACTTCCAAAACAGCTTGCCTCCGGAAACCCTATGAACCTGGAGAAAGGATGAAAGTTATACAAGTGTTCAGGTCTTTCGTTCAGAGGGTCGCTATGAATCACCTACGACTCCACGGCACTTAACAACCACATACTTGAACCAAGAAGGCAGTCGTCAGAACAGAGCAAGGAGACACTGCATGGTTCCAAATCAGGAAGGGTGTCCACCAGGGATGGATTCTGTCTCCATACCTTTTTAATCTGTATGCAGAACAGATCATCCAGGACGCTGGACTGTCTGAGGAGGAATGTGGCATCAGGACTGGAGGAAGATTAATCAACACCCTGCATTATACAGATGACACAACGCTGCTTGCTGAAACTGAGGGGGACCTACAGCACTTGCTGCAGCCTTCAGTATGGATTGATCTCAACATCAAGAAAACAAAGATTCTCACCATGAGGCCAACTGACAGCATCATTGTGGATGGTGAAGAGATTGAGAGTGTTAACAGTTTCAGTTTGCTTGGTTCCACAAACAAACACTGTTGGTACCAGCAGCCAGAAAATCAAGAGACGCATTGCATTCAGAAAGCCAGCTGTCAGGGACCTCTCCAGAGTACTGAAGAGCAACGACGTCAAGCTGGAGACTAACTTGTGCCTGACCCAGGCCACAGTCATCGCAATTGCATGCTGTGCGTTGGAGAGCTGGAGAGTGACTAGGGATGGGAGAAAGATAATTGATGCCTTTGAGCTGTGGTCCTGGAGAAGAATATTGAATATACCATGGACTGCTGGGAGAACAAACAGATTTGTCCTGGAGAGGGTAAAACCAGGCTGCTCCTTGGAGGCAAGGATTCTGAAGCTTTGTCTGACATACTTTGGGCATGTTGGAAGGAGGGACCAGTCCTTGGAGAGCGACATCATGTTTGGGAGGGTGGCAGGTCAGCACAAGAGAGGAAGGCCCTCCCTGAGATCTATCGACTCAGTGATTGGGGTAATGGGAAGCAGGTGTGTCGGAGACAGTGAGGTTGGCACAGGATGGAGCAGGGTTTAGGGCTCTAGTACAGAGGGTTGCTATGAGTCACAAGCGACTCGACAGCACGTAACAAGAACGTGTCAGGGATTGGATGGATAGGACAAAGTTCTAATCTGTTCATAGGATAGAAATGAGTTGTAGTCCACTTTTTTGCATCTAGCAACAAAAGCAGTACAAAGCAGAATTCAGAAGGCTCTAAAATATATATCCATTTTCCTCCACCATCCTCTCTCCAGAGACCATTAGTGTTTCGTTAAGTCCATCTAAAGATACAGGGAGATATCAACGATGTTGTATAAAGTTTTGTCACTTTTGGCATTTAGATTAGATAATTCTCTATTATGGCTCCTGTAATGTGATTTGTTTTTTAGGAGTCGCAGGCGACTGGACGGCACATAACAACAACAACAACAATGTGATTTGTTAGATAATGAGAAGCATCTTGGGTCTCTACCCACTAGAAATCTTTAGAAATCTGTATTCATCATGATGACAAAAATTATCTCTAGGTATTGCCTAATGCCAGGGATGTGTCTGATCTCTGTATCTTTTTAATGTATACATGGAACAGATCATCCAGGAGGCTGGGCTCTATGAGGAGGAATGCGGCATCAAGATTGGAGGAAGATCATCAACAACCTGTGTTATGTAGATGATACAACTTTCCCTGCAGAAACTGAGGATGACCTGAGTGAGGCATGCGCTGCAGAAGGTCAAGGACTGCAGCCTTCAACTAACTGATTGAAGCTCAAAAATCATCACCACTGGGCCGACTGGCAGCATCATGGTAGACAGAGAAGGGATCGAGATTGTTAACAACTTCAGTTTGCTGGACTCAACAATCAGCACTCTTGGTACCAGCAAGACAAATTGCACTGGGAAAATCTGCTGTCAAGGATATCTCCAGATAGCCTTTCTACCAAGTTTTGCAGTCAGAAATCCATTGAACATGTAACCAAATGCATTCTTAATAATGAGTGACTGAAATGCAAATGCTGGGAACCAGAAGGATCAGTAGTCAGAAATCATGGACTTGGTGACAGAAATGAGGCTGGGGATAGAATGATAGAATGAATTCTGCACAGAATTATTCCTATCAAATACCTTTTATAAGAAACATAAATACTGGCTATACACATAGATTTCACCTGATGAAATACACAAGACTGATGGTATCTGTGGAAGGAATCATTGGAGGAGTTCAGTATCAGCAGTGAAAACGAGGCCAGGTGCTGATTGTGGAACAGACCTTCAGCTACTCATATGCAAGTTCAAAGTAAACCTAAAGAAGGTTAAATCAGATCCCCTGAGTCTGTCCCACTTGAATTTAAAAACCAACTCAGGAACAGGTTTGAGTCTTTGAACACTAATGAACAAAAAACAGATGAGCTGTGGAAAGATATAATAATATAATAATAATATAATCCACGAAGAATAAAAAAGGTCTTTACAAAGACAGAAGAAGATTTAAATGGACGTCATTCGAGGCTCTGAATATCACACTAGAGCACCAAGAAGACAAAGCAAAGGGAAGAAATAAAGAAGTTAAGAAGCTGAACAGAAGATTTCAAAGGGCAGCATGGGAAGACAAAGTAAAGCGATTACAACGAAAATCTAAAGGGCTGTACTTCGCTCAGTATTTCTTAAGTTGAAGGAACTAACGAACAAATTCAAGCCTCGAGTAGCAGTATTTTCCTAAACAACATGCCTCTGGAAACTCTATGAACTTTGATAAATGTGGATAGTTAGAGAAAGGCTTCAAGCCTTTTGTTCACAGGGTCGACTCAACAGCAATCACAACAAACAGGTAGAATGTTGTTGTTATGTGCTGTCGAGTCGCCTGCGACTCACAGCGACCCTCTATACAACAGCCCTAAACCCAGCTCTATCCTGTGCCAATCTCATTGCCTCTGACACACCCATCCCGATTACCCCAGTCACTGAATCAATCCACCTCAAAGACGGTCTTCCGCTCCTGCGCCGTCCCTCCACCCTCCCAAGCATGATGTCCCTCTCCAAGGACCTCTCCCTCCTTACAACATGTCCAAAGTATGTCAGACGAAGCCCCAGAATCCTTGCCTCCAAGGAGCAGCCCGGTTTAACCCTCTCCAGGATGAATCTGTTTGTTTTCTTGGCAGTCCATGGTACATTCAATACTCTTCTGCAGCACCACAGCTCAAAGCCATCAATTCTCCTTCTATCCTTCCTAGTCATCGTCCAACTCTCTGATGCATAACAAGTGATTGCAAAGACCACAGCCTGTATCAGATGCTCCTTAGTCTCCAGAGTGACACCATTGCTCTTCAGTTGGTAGAATATTGAATGATTATTATATAGGACGGTAAATATACTAATAATTAAAAGCACTTAGCATCATAGGACTAAATTATGTAGCTATTAATGAAAAGGGAGTATACAGCAAATATCAACACACAATAAATTTAATAATAACTGTGTTCTATGTCAGACATGGTATATTGTGTTATTAATATAATAGTTAATAACCAAAAATAAAAAATAGGCTTAAGATGATTGTGAAGGCATTTCTAACCAGTACAGAAAGAAAATGTATTTTTCAAAAATTAAGTCACAACCATCAAATTGAAATTAATAGGAATTTCTAGGCAGTCACGGTTTATGGAGAAAGATATTTTGCCAATGACTGGTGCAAAAAGAAAGAAAAAAATAATAAATGTAATGAAATTCTTTCTCATGCTCAGTCATTTCTCTATCACTTATCTGGACATTAAAGCAGAGAGTAATATTAATATAAATTAATATTTCAATCCATATTACCTGTAGCAAATAGGGAAAAAAAAAAGGCTTAGCGTTGTTATAAAGCTTTTATATGCTTCCCCAAAACCTAGACTATACTAACCTTCAAGGTCCAGAAAAAACATATTGCCCAAACCTAGAAAGTAATCATGAGGACTAGAATTCATAATTAAACAAACAAAACAGCATTTTAATGTAGAGCCACTCTGCCCCTAATAATGCCACACAATTATTTTAAATAAATGTGACATCAGAAATGTGGCGCTTGATGATTCTTCCTTTTTTGGTAACTTAAGTCCTAAAAGAGTGGATCACAATCAGCCTTTCCTTGAAACCTAATGGTTACACAAAGGAATTAAGTAGTCAGTCTCATGTAAGTTAGGCAAAGTATTTTAAATGTTTTCTTCTTCTTCTTATATTATTATTATTTTTGTGTGAGTGTACCGTCAAATCAGATCTGACTGGTACAGGAGGAGACTGTCCCTCCTTCCTCGGCAGAGCATCTGGTGGATTCGAACCGTGCGCCTCTGGGATTGTAGTCGCAGCTCCTTGCCACTAGGCCACCAGAGCTCCCCCTAAATGTCATCTTGAAAGGCCAAATATCTTAATAATTTTTAATCAATGCAATAAAATATATATGCTGAAAACTATTTTTGTCTTCCACTCCTTATATTTTACTAATTCCTTTTTATTTGTTGTTGTTGTTGTGCACCACTGGAGTTGGAACCAATCCATAACGGACACTCCAATGGATTTTCAGAGATAATAAATTGCACTGGAGGAGATTGCCCATCTTTCTCCCATAAAGCAGCTGATGGATTAAAACTGCATGTCTTTGGGTTCATAGCTCATTTCATTACCACTCAGCCACTAGAGCTCCCTCTTGCTTATAAAAAGCTTCATATTTAAAACATTTTCAAAATACTTACTTGAAAACAGTCATCTGCGTTGTGTCAAAAATTGAGATTAAAAAAACCCAACTAGGTGTGATTGCTTTGACACGTTCTAGTCTATTCCATGACTGAATGAAAACCCGTAAGACCTGTAAACTTTAACCAAAATAAAGAGATAAGACATTTTCTCGGTTTTAATTTAAAATCTTGTTTTGTTGGATGCTCTGTCTCAACTCTCTCTGTTCCTTGAGAACTTCCACCAGGATCTACGTCTCCTTCATCCTTGTACTCTCTGCCCTTTTTGGAACCCAGTGACCTGTGCTTGATGAAAACCATCCCCAAGCATCCCAAGTCTGGAATCCCTGCCTCCTGTCAGCCTCGTCTTCTCCATTCTACCTTCTTGCATTCTCTACTCCTCAGTTTAGATTTTAAAAAACACCCTCAAGACATGCGAATATAACTTTCTAAACAGCTTCTAAAATGTACTTGACTGGTTTGTATTTAATTCATTCATATTGTGTTTTGTACTCATACTTTGTATTTTATATAATCATTTCATATAGGTGTTTTATATCACAAATTATACTGCTCTGTGCCTATTATCACACTTTTCAACTTGAAATAATAGCAGCATGGTCAGGTGGCTTATCTGTCCTCAGTACACGTTGCTAGTCTTCTACATACCATGGGCTTTCCCATAGCTAACAGTCACATAGCTAGTGAAAGTTAAAATCCCAAACTCAAAGGTGGCTTCCAGATTTCTAGTTCAATATTTCCACCACTAGCCCATGCTATCTTGACCCTGTTATTAAATTTTTAGGAAAATAAAAGTCTTATGTAAAGCTTTTAGAACAATTACTTTCTTTACCTGACATGGTCAAAGAAGAATATCAACTCTAGATACAGGGGTTGAAGAGCTGATATCAGAAGGTGTTTGAGTGGCTGAAGAGAAAGAGTATGTGTGGTTAGTTTGAAGGTTACTGGTTTCTGGACACTGATCCCTTGTGATGATCCAAAGTAACCTATGGGAACCTCAAGATTCTACCAGATGGTGATATGCTTGGTGAGAGAATGAGGTCACAAGGTAGACAGTTCAAAGGTATGAGAGAGCCAATCAGGAGGTTAGAATCATAGAAACTAGATGGGATTGGGTTGAGGGAGCAGTAGGGGAAGTTATAAGGGACCCCAATGACTGAGCTACAGAGGGAAAGTGGAATTTTAAATATTCTCCAGCTCTCATGCGACGTCATATATAGTATCTTATAAATGTTTTCCTGCCCCCCACCCCCGTCTTGATTGTATTGTGCTTGGGGTTTCAAATCATTGAGGCTTTTCAATTATTCATGCACATCTTGCTTTATAATATTGATGACAACTGATGAGTGTAAGTAAATACGATGTATTATTAACCTCTTTAATGCCTTTCTCTTCACCTAAATTAGTAACTTTCTACTATCGATGGCTTTTCGCTTCTCCCTCACTGCCTCCCTTTCCCAGCTATTGTAACCATCCAAGCGGAATCTGAATGTAAAGTTTCCCTAAAATATTTATAATAGTGGTCTTACACCACAAATGGCCTTTGGACACAGACTTAGATCATTCAGCATCACTTCCTATAGATTCATCTGTGTTACGCAGTGGTTTGCAAAGTCCTTATTTTTCTCTAGTGTTCTGTAATACTCCAATGTATCACTATACCGTTGTTAATTGCTGTGGATCGCCATCGAGTCGAGCATGACTCATAGCGACCCTATGAACAAAAGCCCTGAAGCGCCTCTACAACTATCATTACTTATCAAAGTTCATAGAGTTTCCAGAGATACATTGTTTAGGAAGTGGGTGCCACTCCTGTGTCCAAACCTGCCTTAAATATACCATCGTTTCCTTAACAATCCATCCATTAATAAGAACTTGAATTGCTTCAACCTCTGTTATTGTATGTTGTTGCTATGTGACATTGAGTCACTTGTAACTCACAGAGACTCTATGTACAACGGCCCTAAACCTTGTGCTAGCCTGTGCCAACTTTATTGTCTCTGACACATCTACCCCTATTACCCCAGTCACTGAATCAATCCACCTCATCACTTTCTCTCTTGTGCTGCCCCACCACCCTCCCAAACACGACGTCCCTCTCCAAGGACTGGTCCCTCCTTGAAACATGTCCAAAGTATGTCACGCAAAGCTTCAGAATGCTTGCCTCCAAGGAGCAGCCTGGTTTCACTCTCTCTAGGTCGAATCTGTTTTGTTCTCCTAGCAATTCAATACTCTTCTCCAGCACCACAGCTCAAAGGCATTAATTCTCTTTATATCATCCCTAGCCATTTTCCAGCTTTCTGACGCATCACAAGTAATTGCAAAGACTATGGCCTAGATCAGGCACACTTTATTTAGTCTCCAGAGACACACAGTCGCTCTTCAGTACTTTGGAGAGGTCTGTGACAAGAGACTTTCCCAATGCAAGTCATCTTTTAATTTCGTGGCTGCTGGTACCAAGAGTGTTGATTGTGAAGCCAAGCAAACTTAAGCTGTTAAACAATGCTGCCAATCAGCCAAGTGGTGAGAATCTTTGTTTTCTTGATGTAAAGCTTCAATCCATATTTAAGGCTGCAGTTCTTGACCTTCTGCAGAAGCACTTTGGGTCCTCCTCAGTTTCAGCAAACAGGGTGTGGCATCTGCTTAACTCAGATTGTTGATGAGTCTTCCTCCAATCCTGATGCCATAGAGCCCACAGAGGCCAGTCTCCCTGATGATCTGTTCTGCATATAGGTTGAAAAGGTGTGGAGACAGAATACTACCCTGGCATACACCCTTCTCCTTGCTCTGTTCTGACGACTGCCTCCTGGTTCATGTATAGGTCTCGAATAAGCACAGTAAGTGTTCTGGGATTCCCATTCTTCTCGGAATTAGTTTGTTGTGATCCACATAGTCAAATGCCTTTGCATAGTCAATGAAACACAGACAGACATTCCTCTGGTACTCTATGCTTTCAGCCAAGACTCATCTAACATTAATATCCCTAGTACCACGGCCTCTTCTAAACCCAGCCTGCACTTCTGGCATTTCCAGTTGTTCTGGATCATTTTCAGCAGAATCTTGCTTGCATGTGATATTAATGATACTGTTCGCTAATTTCCACACTCTGTTAGGTCACCTTTCTTTGGAATGGAAACAAATATGGATCTCTTCCAGTCGGTTTGCCCCGTGATTGTCCTCCAGATATCTTGGCACAACTTGGTGAGTGCATCCAGGGCAGCGTATGCTTGTCGAAGTATGTCAATTGGTATGCTTTCAACAGCACATAACAACAATAACATACTATGACAGGGTTGGCAGCAGGAGTGGCATCCACTTCCTAAACAAAATGATTCCAGAAACTCTATGAACTTTGATAAATGTCGATAGGTGTAGAGAGGCGTCAGGCCTCTTGTTCCTAGAGTTGCTAAGAGTCATGCTTGACTCGAAGGCAATCAACAAGAATTCCTGGGGACTTAGTTTATTTGCCAATTACTTCAGAGCAGTTTGAACTTCTTCCTTCATCAACACAGGCTCTAGCTCACGCATTGTTTCATGAAATTCTTATGTGTCTGCCAATTCCTTTTGGTACAGTGATTCTGTATACTCTTTCCATCCTTTTTTTTTTTTTAAATGCTTCTTGGATCATTTAATATTTTGTCCAAAGATTCCTTAAGTATTATTGCAAATCAAGGCTTGAATTTGTTCTTTAATTCCCTCTGCTGAAGAAATGCAGAGCGAGTTCAGTCCTTTCGATTTTCTGACTCCAGCTCTTTGCACATTTCATTTTAGTAATTTACTTTGTTTTCCCGTGCTGCCCTTTGAAATCTCTGTTCAGCTTCTTGATTTATTTCTTCCCTTGGCTTTGGCTTTTTGCAATATTCAGAGTCTCTTCTGGCACTTATCTTGGTCTTTTCTTCCTCCTCTGTCTTTATAATTCATTACCTTTTGCATTCTTCTTCTGAATGATAATCCTGATATCCTCCTACAGCTCATTTGACCTTCACTCACTAGTGTTCAAGGCCTCAAACCTGTTCCTTGGGATGGTTTTGAAATTCAGATGGGATAGACTCAAGGTCAAATTTTGGTTCCGTTGATTTCCTTTTCCTTAGCTTCAGCTTGCAATTGCATATAGGTGGTTGATGATCTTGTCTGCAGTCAGCACCTGCCTAGTTTTTACAGCTGATATTGAGCTTCTCTGATTCTTCCCACAGATATAATCTATCTGATGCCTATGAATACCATCAGGTGAAATCAATGTGTATAGCCAGCATTTATGTTTCTTATAAAAAGTATTTCCAATGAATAAATTGTTGCTTGTACAAAATGCTTTCATTCTATCTCCAGCTTCATTTCTGTCACTAAGTCCATGGTTTCCTACTACTGATCCTTCTTTTCTGTTCCCAACTTCTGCATTCCAGCCACCCGTTATTATTAATGCATCTTGATTGCATGTTCGATTGATTTCTGACTGCAAAAGTTGGTAGGAATCTTTTCTTTCCTCTTCTGTGGCTCTAGTTGTTGGTGCATATATTTGAATGATAGTGGTATTCACTGGACTGCCTTGCGTGCATATGGGTATTATCCTGCTACTCACAACATTGTATTTCAAGATGGATCTAGACATGACTTTTTAAACTATGAAAGCTACCCCATTTTTCCTCACCTTTTCATCTCCAGCATAGTAGATCATGTGATCTGACTCAAAATGTCCCATGCCAGTCCATCTCCTTTCACCAATATCCAGTATGTCCAGCATATGTAGTATGCCAGTCCATCTCATTTCACCAATATCTAGTATGCCCAATTTTCCTACATTCATTCCTCACATTCCACGTTCTAATCACTACATTTAACACTAGTGTGCATGTGTCAGTTCATGTCACCACTCTTAGCATATATATAATTTTCTTTGATAGAATTCAATAATAGCTAATAATATTTCAAGAGTTAGATTTAAAAAAAAAAAAGAGTTAGATTCCATAGTTAAACCTTTTTAGACTGCTGAAAAACATATCATCTCTTTAAAGAACATGGAGGCTTCTAGGTTGGCCAATAATAGTTATTCTGAAAGCACACTAATTTCTCAAAGTAGTACAGAAGTGCTTAAAGGAACAAAGAAAAAGATCATAGAGTTATTTTTGTGGCTTGGTTCAAGAGAAGTGAGACATGGACTGACTGCATCCTGTGGGGGGTGAGAACATGCTTGATCTGTTCTGTCTTTAATTTCTTCTCCCTTAAATCCTCCCATCTTTTGCAAGAATGATCTAGGCTATTAATTTTCTTCTCTCTTCTGTTTTCTTTCTCTTCCTCCCCTCCCCCCTTTATTCTAGGCACTGTGTCTGGAACAAGCCTTGCTCTTATATCCATGGATGTTAGATGTTGCATCTCCAAATTTCCCAAAGCAGGGATTATATCAGTGCCATGATGCTTCATAAAATGATCTGTCCCCATGAGAAGCACACATCAAAGCCTGGAAGACAATCCTGACTTCTACTCTTCTCTCTTCTGAGGTTAGGTTGAGTTTCCTAAAAATAAAATAAAATAAAATCTCTACCTGTGCCTGCTGAGGCAAAGCAGGTGTTTTAATAGCCAACTGTTTTACTTAGGGACATCTAAGGGCACTGCCTCCCTTCCTCATATAAATGTATGCTGTGTGCCCGTTACTCCAAACTCCTCCTTCATGAAACAGCTACCCTGCAGTCTTATGCCTCTAGAACTCTCCATGCTCTGCTTGGTTGCAATGCCATGAACAGAAACTAGGAGAATAGTTATACAAAGAAGAGGACATTTGGTGGACAATAGAGAGTAGAAAAGGGGAAAGGCCACAGAATAAAAGGAATTCAAGCAGAGTAAGGTCAGACCAGACAGAGCGAGGGCGGCGGGCCACCAAAAGCAAGCCATCAAAGCAGGCTGCCAAAAGCAGGCCAGACAGCTGGAATTTGAGTAAGGTCCCCTTACATGCCCAATTGGTGGGAGTCTGTGCATACGCTGGACTGGCATGCATCTGTGTGTGTGCCCTGTACCCGGCGTGAATCTGTGCACATGTCCAAGCCCAGGCCCGTGACCCGCACCCATGGGCCACGGCCCACGCCCCGAGCCCTGCACCTGTACCACGTGGCCCGCATCTGTGCCTCACACAGTGCACCTCGCACATGTGCCCGTGTCTCTACGCTCTGCCTTACACCGCCTCATGTCCAGACAGCTAACTGCCTTTAGTCCGGAAAACCTTGTTCTTGCAAGAGTTATAAACAGAAGAGACTGCGTTCACAGACCCTGAACAGAAACTTTCCTGCCCCACCCTGTTCAGGAGCATTCAAATCAAGAACCTATCATTGTTTCACGCATGAAAAACTCTACCACAACAATGTCACAAAAGAAGCGGCTACATCACAGCCTACACAAGCCTAAAGCATGATGTCACCCCCCCCAAAAGTGACAGAGTATCAATGGATTTCCTGAAGCCAGAAAGTCTGATGTAACTTTCTGACACAGAATTCAAAAGAACAACTGATTGAATATTTTCTATAGGTGAAATACAAACTTGAAGAGTTACCAGATACTGCAAGCAAAAACCAGGAAAAGCTTAAAAAAAAAATATCCATAACAAAGCAGATAAAACAAACAAGGCAGTAGAGTGTCTGGAAAAACAAGAAACCACAATTCAAAATATGAAGTCCAATGTCTCAGATGCTGTCAACATGATGGCGGGACACATGAACAGAGTTGAAGAGCTGGAACACAGAACCAGTGAAATAAAAGATAGAACTGTCACCACTGTTCTGCTATAACCAAAAGCAGAATCAAAAAGGAAGGAAAAAGAAGAAAAGCTAAGAATAATGTGAGACACCATCAAGAGAAATAACATGCGCATCGTCGGAATCCCAGACTAGGCACCGAAAAATTTGTGGAAGAATTACTAGAAGAAAACTTCCCAGTCATAATAAAGGATGATAGAATATATATTCAAGAAGCTGAACAAACACCATATAGAACATACCTCAAAAGATAAACACTAAGGTATATCATAGTCAAATTTGCCAGAACCAAAGATATGGAGAGAATTCTGAAAGCAGCAGGGGAGAACCAAAGAGTGAACTATAAGGGAGAGCAGATAAGATTAAGTGCCAATTTCTCAGCAGAAACCATGCGATCAAGAAGACAGAGGAGGCGAGCTCTGGTGGCGTAGTGGCAGGAAACTGCACTACAATCCCAGAGGTGTGCGGTTCAAATCCACCAGATGCTCTGCTGA
>NW_006400326.1:23299-28916 GCF_000299155.1 Elephantulus edwardii | reverse complement strand
ATACATCTTCAAGGATATGAACATGTACGGCTAAGCACAATTAATAACAGTGCATCTAAATTCCAAAATCAATCTCCATAATAGTCTATGTGCTTCCTACTGCCAAAGGGGCCCTTTAGAGTAGTGAGGGAAGATCTTCACCCTGAAACCCACAGTGTTCCTTTTCAGCAGGAAGTAGCTAAGAGAATACGCCATCCCCTTTTCCTTATGAACCAGGGTGAAGTCTCTCTCAGGGAGGAGTGATAGGGAATGGCAAAGGACACACTGACAAAGGAGATTATTCAGAACTGACTTTGACATGCACGGTGGCAATTGGACAATTAAAACAGACATTCGGAGGGCGGGGGAAGAAGAACAAACTGGGGAGGAGGGTAGAGAGAATGGTGCAGCAATGAAGGAATGAAAACCCAAAATCCCTGTAAATGTTCATTAAAATTAATAAAATTTAATAAAAAAAGGGAAAAAAAACAAAACCAAAATCTCTGTAAATGTTCACTAAAACTAGTAAAATTAAATAATTAAAAAAAAAACAACAAAAAAAACCCCAACAGCATAGAAATAATGCAAAGCATCTTTCCAGACCACTATGCTTTTTTAATAACAAGAGGATAAAGGAGAAAACAACAACAACATACATTTGCAAGCTGAACAACACCTTGCTTGAACATAACTGCATACTAGAAGAAATAAAAAATTAAACATTTTCTTCAAACAAATGACAGTGAAAACACCACTTACCAAAACCTTTGGGAAACAGGCAAAGCAGCAATCCGAGGTCAATTTGATGACCACAATCAAATACTCTGGGATTCCCATTCTTCTTAATGTCAGCCACAACTTGTCATGATCCACACAGTCTAAATAAAACACAAATAGGTATTTTTCTGGTATCCCTTACTTTCAGCCAGGATCCATCTGACATCAGCCATGATATTCCTGGTGTCAAAGCCTCTTCTAAATTCTGCTTGAACTTCTGTCACTTCCTTATCTATGTACTGTTCCAGCTGTTTATAATGATCTTCAGCAGTATTTTGCTTGCATGTGATATCAATATTGTTCGATAATTTCCACATTCAGGTGGATCCCCTTTCTTGGGAATGGGAAATACGGACTTCAACCAATCTGTTGGCAAGACAGCCATCCTCCAAATTTCCTGGTGAGTGCATCCAAGGCTGCAAATGTTAACTGAAACGAGTCAAATCCCATCGATTCATGGGGCCTTAATTTTTGTGAGTGCCTTCAATACAGCTTCTACTTCCTCCTTCATTATCATTGGCACCTGTTCATATGGTACTTCTGAAATTTTTCAGCATTAGTCAATTCTTTCAAGTACAGTGCCTCTGTGTATCTATCTTCTTTTGATGCTTTCTGGGTCATTCATTATATTGCCCATACCATCTTTCAGTATCACAACATGAGCCTAAATGTTTTAGTTCTTTCAGTTTGAGAGATGCAGAGGGAATTCTTCCCCTTTTGTTCTTTCTGCACATTCCATTATAATATCTTGCATTGTCCTCCCTGGCTACCCTGTGCAACTGTCTATTTGATTCTTTCACTTTGACGGGTTTCCTTTAGATTGGGCTTCTCGGTGCTCCAGTACAATCTTTAGGGTACCTCCTGACATCCACTTGAGATTTTTTTTCTTCCTCCTGTATGTGTAAACACCTTTTGCTTTCTTCACGCAGGGTATCCTTGATAGTTGGTGTAGTACTGCAAGCCAATTACGATGATCATGAAATTCAGATGGAATTGATTCAGGAGATTGTCTTCGTTCCTGTGGACTTATTTTCATTTTCTTCAGCCTCAATTTGGGCTTGCATATGAGTAACTGACAGTCTGGCCCTGGCCTAGTTTCAACTGTCGATAATGAATTTCTCCAATGATTTATTTCATAAATGCAGTCTATCTGATTCCTATACAGCCCATCAGGTGAAATCCATGTGTTAAAGATGTCTTTTAGGAAAAGTATTTGCAATGATTAAGTCATTGTAAGTACAAAATTCATAATTCTATTTACAGCTTCATTTGTATCACCAAGCCCACATATTCCAAGTAGTGCTCTTTCTTCACTGTTTTCTACTTCTGCATTCCAGTCACCAATTATCATTAAGGCATCTGATTTCATGTTCAGTCAATTTCTCCCTCTTTGTCTCTAGATGTAGGAGCATATATTTGAGTAACAGTAGTGTTAATTGGGGGAATTAATCATTGAATCACACATTTTTTTTTTTGTGGGTGAAGGGAGGGAACGATAAAGGAAAGGGGAAATATCTGGTGTGGAAAAACAATGTACATGAACTTTGTATGTAACCCAGTATAAAATTAAAATAGTAAAAAAAAAAAAAAGGTGACTAATCATCAAATTGAAGGTTAACTTTGCTGAGAATGGCTTCTTCTCTCCTAAAAAGCTCTCTGTACTTGAAAAACTCCCAACAAGCAAGCAAGTGGAAGAGAATGATTAAATGGATCAGGTAGAACTAGTGTGACTGGAAGACTGGGGAGAGAATTCAGAATAATCACTAGATAATGGACACCGCATTAGAACAGAGAGAGGGAGAACTATCTGACAGGAATGTAAGATTAGGCATTATATGTATGACAGCAGTCTGGAACAAGGGATGCATTGTGAAGTGGACTAAGGGTGGGGAGAAGGGCAGAAAACATGTGACAGTAAAAAAAAATCCAAAAAAAAAGAATGGATATGCTTTAGAGAAAGCGTGGTCAGAGTGCTTTTTAGAGGGAAGGAGGACAAAGCTCAGTTTCACATACTTCGGGCATGTTCTTAGGAGGGGCTATTCCTTGGAAAGGGATATCATGTTTGGGAGGGTGGAGGGTCAGCAAAACAGACCCCCAACGAGAGATTAACACAGTGACCACAACAACGTGTTTGACTACGTAAGAAATGGTTAGATGGCACAGGATACGACAGGGTTCAGATTTATTTTTCAAATGGCTGGTCTGAGTCGTACTTGTCTCAGTGGCACGTAACAACAACTGAAATAACAATGAAAAAAAAAATAACAAGAAAAATGGTCAAATGTGGTAATGGCTAACCCATGGTGGACAGTGTTTGGTGGAGCTCCCCAATTAAAAGCAGCCTGGAAGCAGGAGTGGCATCCACTTCCGAAAAAGCTTGCCTCTGGAAACCCTATGAACTTGGAGAAACGAAGAAAGTTATACAAGTGTTCAGGTCTTTTGTTCATAGGGTCGTTATGAGTTGTCTATGACAGGATGGCACTTAACGACAACAACAATAAGAAAAACCATAAACAAAAGGAACTCAGCAGGAAAAGTAAATGGAACAAAGAATTCAGCATCACAAAAAAGCAATCTAGCAAAATCACAACAATAAAACCATGCCCATTTGTTGCAGACCGAGGGTCCCAAAGAATAGAATAATTTTATAATTATTAATAAAGAGACAAACAGCCAGGAATGAGATAAAGCAGAGAGTGTAAAACAGAGGGTCAGCAGTTCTCGACTGAAGACCTCAAGCCATGCTTCTCTGAGTATTTATTTAGAATCATAAGGAAGATAAAAAAAGTAAAATCACAAGGAAGTACAAAACAAAGGATAATGGTGAAGTCTTTTACAGATAAGGCCAAGTTCCTCTTTATGCTAATCTCAAGAGGGAGGGGTTCATTTGACACAAACTAAGAACAATGTTAACTCCTAGGGAACGCCCCCTCATGGAACTGCTGCAGTCTAGAAGACACAAATTTAACTAAAAAGTACGTGAGTCAACAGCGAAGAGCAATATTCCAATTAGAGATTCTAACAATGACACAAATCAAGTTACAGAGGGAAGATAATCCTTAAAATAAAAGTCTTATTGGCTGGCACTTACTTTGTCTATTATAGTGAAAGGGCTAGGAACCACATGATGTAGAGGCATAACTATGTCATTTGTTGTCCTTAAGTCCTGGGCCAAATTCCATTTACTATTGGATTATTTTACAGCTAGGAAGGCCACATGTAAGGCAGAGGTGAAGTAAGGAACCGCTTATGAGGTTTTCTGTCAATTCCAACAACTAAGGAATAGCGAGAAGAGATGGATCTGAGAAGGCTTTAAGGCCGAATATAGGCTCGTGTGTCCAGCAGAAAACAGATATTCTTACCAGCAAGTTAATGCTCACCCATGGCTCTTCTGGGAGGATCTGAATCGTTGAAGCGTCCTCCTTTGTTTCCAGCTGAGAGCTGGGGCCTGTCAGCCATGCAGACCTGATGTGGGCTGTCCTTGGCCAAGTGTCTTTCAGATCCACACTTAAAGCAAGTGAGTGGGAGCTTCCTCTCTACTCCCTTGCCTATCTGTGGCCCTTGACTGTGACACTGTTTACTGAAGTGGCCCAGCTTTCCACAGTAGAAGCAATTCTGACCTCCTTTATTACCTTTGGGTGGCATTGTTTATGAGTAAGACTTCCTTTTCCTGACACAGGCCTTAAACTGGCAGCAATAGCTGCTCCAATAATTTTGGCCATTCTCTGGTCTTTTCTCTTCCCTCTAGATCCCAGTTGTTAAAAGAGGGAAAAATTTAAACAAATACTTTTGAACAGTATAATTTTTTAAGTTTAAGGCTAGTAACATTATCAATATTCCAATGCAGTTCTTATTTTTCATAAATGATTTTGGGGAGAATACTGTAAATGTGGATACAGTTCCACTATTCCTCCTCCATGCCATGAGATAGTGTTATTAGCATGAGCAGTTATAAATCAATTGCCTTCCTTACTCTAACTTAAATTTTTGATGTTTCTATGCTGACGAGCGAAACCAACAAGGCTCCAACTAATGACGCTTCCATAGGAAGTATTAATTATAACTCGTCTTTGTTCTATTTAACACTGTCTCCAGTGTATCCATTCTCTAAGAAAGATAAAGGAAGCAACTGACAGGGAGGAATATCAAGATAATCTGAAGTTGTTACTGGTATCTCCATGAAAACTATATCCTTGAAACATCTACCAGAGAGATATATTATTACCCAAAACTTTATAAAGCCAATGAACAATTTTTAACAAGAGAGTATTAGAAACATGTGCCCAATAGCTGGTATTACCTGCCATTCTGCAGCTTCATCCTCGTCAAAGTGTGGCTTTTGACTCATCTCGGGGTTTCACGTTTCTGGAGGGCAGCCACAGCAGTTCTGATCCAGTAGAGATATAAGCAAATCCTCGCCCCCACCTAATTACAAATCCCTTTTTCCATTCATTAGTTAGAAGTTCCTTATAATATGTAGGCTGATTCAATTCTTTAGAGGATTGTAATACCCAGTGTCTTTCAGCTGGAGTTTCTCCTTTTTCATTAGCATTTAAAAAATTTAAAGTAAATAAGGCTTTTTGTAAGAGTTCGAGGAGATGGTATTCGTCCCATTGTATCTCCCCCCTTCTGTTTTTTCAGCATAGTTTGTAATGTTAAATTAGCCCTTTCTATTATAGCTTGTCCTTGGGGGTTATATGGAATACCAGTAATGTGATTAATGTTCCATTTTTTAAGAAGCTGTTGTGTTTTCTTAGAATTATAAGCAGGAGCATTATCAGTTTTAATACTTGATGGAAGGCCCATCACATTAAAAGTTTCAATTAAATGTTGGATTACATACTCTGATTTTTCTGCTGGT
>NW_006400326.1:12855-15019 GCF_000299155.1 Elephantulus edwardii | reverse complement strand
CCATATTTCTTATATGGGAAAAAGCCTGGGGAAAGGAAAGCCTGGGGAAGGCTTTTCTCTCTCTGAGCTCTAGGGGTAGGGTAGTAGGGGTAGGTCCTTGTTTCTTTTTTTTTTTTTTTCTGTTCCCTACCAGGTATCATCTGGTTTTCCCTAACTGTGCTCGCTGTCTTTTGTGCTTGATCTGCTCATTTTATAGGTAAAAAAGATCAATGTATTAGAATTTTGTAAATAAACTAGTATAAAAAAATATTAGCTAAAGAACACTTGTCCCAAAAAGGTGTTATTAATAAAATTTTTTACTTTCAAGTGGGGTTATATGCACATGCATAAAGGTTAAGATTTAACACACACTTTGAGGGACACAAATATATTTATAACTACATTGTTTTGCCTTGACATTATATTTAATAACTACATTATATTATACATTATATATTTATAACTACATTGTTTTGCCTTTACATTGTTCAACGGTCAATTAGCACATTTTTAAAAGTATATCCAAGATATAAATTCTCAGTATTGGTCAAATAACTAACTCTCAGAGGACATCTCACCACTTTACATGTTCTAAATCAGTGTATGAAGTGCTTGTTTTTCTATATGCTCATCAGCTAGCTCTATCATTTAACTTTTGATTATTCTTTAATAAAAATGTTGGCGTATCATAGTCTGGATTTAGACTTAAGAATGTGACTGACTTATTTCACTTATTTCTGAAAATAAGTATGTAATAAGCATTTGGTCTACTGTTATTAAATTTGATATTTGGCTTCCCTCACCCATTGACAATTATGCTAAGTATGAAGGTATTAAATATATCAAATCGAGGGGGGGGGAAGAGCAGCAGCAGAGATAAGAAAATGCATGCCATCAATGTGCTATCTACAAGGCACACACACCTTAGGAACAAGGAAAAAAAGATTTTAAGACAAAACCAGCATAAATGAGAACATATAATTATCGAAGGGTCAAGTGAACAAGAGGATATAATTATTATGTGTGCAATCAGAGTCCCAAGATACTTAAATCAAATGTTGACAGACTGAAAGAAAGGACTATTCCAAAATACTAGTAGTAAATAGCTGAAATAATACATTGACAATGAACTGTCAGAAATGGAAACTTATTAGTTTCATCATTTAAGTGAGGCTGTACCAAAACAAGTGCCCTCTTTTTATTCCCCTCAAATGCACTGTGTACCAAAGAGGATAAGGGGTGGGGGGATGGTCGCAATCACATCAAATGCCATTAAAAATCGGTGTATTTTAACTTTTCCCCCTTAAAGTGGAAGAAATCTATTAGTCATGTACACACCACGGGGGTGGGAGGAACCTAAGACCAGACACAGGAAAATATCATGCTGAAACCTTAATGGAGAACTATACATTTAATGCAGATTAAAAGACAATTTATGTTTTAAAAAAATTTAAAAATCACTATAAAATGCCTAGGTTCACGTATGGCTTAATATTTCATACTAATCAAGTCCACTTACTATAAGAAATCCCTGTGTGAAGGGTATTCCTTGGAGAAAGAAATCATGCTTGGAAAGTTGGAGGGATGGTGAAATAAAGACCCTCAACCAGGTGGATCTACGGTGACTACAGCAATGGGCTTGAGTGTGTCGACTGTGAGGATGGCACAGCATATGGCAGAGTTCAGATTTGTTGTTCACAAGGTAATTATGAGCTCTACCCAACTTGACAGCACCTAACACTTATCTTTGTGTACCTAAGCATTTTTAAATGAGTATGAAGTTAGTTCGCACAATTTTTGTTGTTGTTGTGTACTGCAGAGTTGGAACCGATCCAAAGCAGCCCCTCCAGGGAGTTTTCACAGGCAGTTAATCACACATCTTATTCCTGTGGAGCAGCTGATGGATTTGAACAATGTGTCCTCGGGGTTACAGTACAGCTTAATACTGGAATACCAGGGCTCCCCCATAAACAGCATGATGAATAGGAAGAAACTGAAGCTGTTAAGGATTTTATTCTACTTTTGTCAATAACTAACATGCACAGAAGCCAGAGTCCAGAAATCAGTGATGTATTATTTTAGGTAACCTTCAGCAAAAGTGCTCTTTAAAATTAGAAAGCAAGGATGTTACTTTGATAATTGAGGTGTATAACCAGATTCAAGTTATGGTCTTGTTCAAGTGCCT
>NW_006400326.1:0-12363 GCF_000299155.1 Elephantulus edwardii | reverse complement strand
CTTCCAGAAATAAAAACTAATCAATTACTGATTATCAAAACTTAAAAAGCAATTGGATTGAGAGGATTCTCACAACAGTTATGGAATCACAATTTTAGAAAAGCAAAATTATTTGTAGAAATTGGTCCACAGAACATGGAATATCTTAATTCCTCTTATTTCAACCTCTATAATTTGACTCAAACGCTCTTTAAACTGATAAAGTGACTTTACAGTATATACTTTGTAAGACAGCAGGCAAGTCTAACACAGAAGAAACTATATAATGGGGCACAGGGGATGACTTTTGTGGCACTGTTCCGTTTTTATTTATCCAAACTGTTGCTTTCAGTCCTGCGTTGAGGCCGCCTTGTATATCGGTTTCTAGCGTGTCACCAACCATCACACAGTCTTCGGGTTGTACTCCAAGGAGATGACAGCAATAGTAAAATATGGAAGAGCATGGTTTCTCCTCTTTTTGTTCTCCACCTACAACAACAGCATCAAAATAGGACTCACAGGCACAAGCCTCAATCTTTTCCCTCTGGGTCTGCCTGTCTCCGTTGGTTAACAGAAGCAGGCGGACCTCCTTTCGAAGTTCAGTAAGCATAGTTTTGACATCTTCTTCCAAGGTCAAATGCTGTAAACGGGTAGATTTCCATAGGAAATAGCATTCTTCAGCCAATTTCCTATTGGCTGCACCACCTTTTGTTTCCTGGATTGCTTCTTCCCAGAATGAAGTTCTTAGTTCAGTAATGCATGTATTGAAAGGATAAAAACCTTCCTTGCTGAGTTTAACTTGAACTTTGTCACAGATGATCTCGGCTGCTTCTTTGTAATCATATTTTGATTTTAAGAGCTTTATCACCTAAATGAAGAAAAATTACTCCATTAACACATTTCATATCTTTAACAGTTATACCCTGAGAAGAACCTAGAGCAGAAAGTGGCTAAGAAATTCTAACTCCAACTCTCTACCTTAATTCTAATATCACACCATTTCTGGTCATGATTAGCTTTATTTTAAAAGAACAAAACAAAAAATGCCACAATCTAACAGAGGTCTCTAGTAAAAAAATACCTTTATAAAAATTAAATCTTAAGATATTTATTTTTATAAAAAATAATTTTACATATTAGGTTTGAATACAAAATATTCTTCTTCTGTTGTTATATGCTGTCAAGTTGGAACCAATTTATAACTGACCCTCCAGTGAGTTTTCAGAGGCTGGGAGATTGCCCACCTTTCTCCTGCGATGTAGCCTTTGGGCTGGTGGTGCTCCACTGGACGACCAAAGATTCCCTTCATATTTGGCAAATAAAAATTCTCCATTCAGCAGTTTAAAATCTACTATCTTTCATTCTAAAGGGAATTATACTCATGTGGTGTATTATGTGTTCCACTGCTAACTGAAAAGGTCAGTGGTTGGTATCCACCAACTACTCTAAGAGAGAAAAATAGGCAATCTCTTCTCAAAAGATTTACATTCTTACAAATCGGAGAACTGTTGTAAGTCAGAATTAACTCGGTGGTCGAGAAGATATGAAATAAAATGTGTGTATTTTGGAAAACGTTTTAAATCCTGGATAACCTTACTTTTATTTTTCCCAGGGGAAAAAAAATATAAGGTTAGAATATTTCTCAATTACATTCATTTTACATCTTAAAGTCCTAAATTAATCATCACATAAAAGAACCATCACATAAAATTCTATACTTTTAAAAATGTTTTCACAAATCAAAATGAAATCGAGCATGCACTGTGTTTTCAGAGCCCAGTAAGTTTGATTTTGGACGTTTAAATGACTCAGGGCTTCTTTTTAATCTGATTTTTCAGATTCCAAATGGGGTGGGGGGGACGGAAACCAAGATGTTCTGAATTAACTTCTTTGTAATGCTTGTTCAAAATCCCTCATTAGAATTAAGCAAGCCCTCTCTGGTTTTTCCATAGCATTTTATCTCCCGCTTTCTAACATTTGATAAGGATTCTAATGTGGCAAGTGCTATACCAAATGCTTATACATACTATTTCTAACCTTGTCTACAACTATGAAATGGAGTTTCTTGTAGAAAAAAATGGAAACAGAAACTCAGATCAAACAATAAACAGTGTAAGAGCTCAGATTTTAATACATACCTCTTTTCAAACCCACATGATTGCCTTTTTACTAGTATTAACAGGCAGTGGAAAATAACTCCCTCGCCCAAAGGACATTTCATGTTGGGAAAAATCTCCACTATTTAAATGTTAGGTCAAGTGTAAGAACAGTCCTATAAAAACGAACCAGGGAAATGGACTGGAAGAAAGCTTAATTTAATTTTACAGGATAGTTGGACGAATTAGCATGGGAGGATGCAATCACTCTAGATAGAAGGAACTGCATAAACATACAGATGTTGGGAAAGCCAAGAAGCTAGAATGGAAGGCATATATGCTGGTCAAAGAGGCTGCATGAAACAGTTTGTAATAGGCCTTGAAACATACACAGTAAGTGATAATGCCCAAATCCCCTTGGCATTCATCATTCTCATTTATGCTGAAGGGGAAAACAAGCTTTGCAAGTCTGAACATGGTCATCCTTATTGAGAGCCCATTTCTGCTTGCTAAATCACTCCCTTATAACTTTTGAAGGAGTGGCCTTGTAAGTCTCACATCTTGGTCTTTGTTCATTAAACCCATTAAAAAACACACAAAATAAAAACCAAAACACCCAAAACCCACCACTAACACCAAAAGCTCTGCTTCCCACTGGGGGGGTGGGGGGCAGAGAATTCAACTACTTCTGCAATCATCTAAGATTCACCTATATTAAGCACACTACCTTCAAGTCAATTCTGACTTACAGCAGCACTCCTTTGGGGTTTTGAGACTGTAAATCTTAATGGAGGAGACTGTTCACCTTTCTCCAGTGGAACTGCTGCCTTTCAAGTTTGAACAACCAGAGACAAGCAACATGACACCGTTAGCAGTACTAACATGCTAAAGACTATGCCAGAGTATATCTCATATACTCGTTGTTGTAGTTAGTAACATCAAGTACAACTCATAACAACCCTATGAACAACAGATCAGAACCTTGCCCTATCTTGTGGCATCATCATGATCTCTACCATGCTCATGGGCACTTCTGGAGTCACTGTGTCAATCCATCTCACTAAAGATCTCCTCTCTGGCTGACCTTCTACCTTTACCAGCATGATGTCTTTTTTTCCTCATATGTTAAGTCTCCCTTAATAAACTCCATTACCAAACCTTGTTGTTGCCAGTTTCTTTTTTCAGTCTCTATCTCTGGAGTCAAATTTCAAGTTGCCCGCTCCATGCTGAAATACTAATCAATGGCTTCATAATGTTAAGTACTGTACATCTTTGCTTAAGGACTTTATTCAGTCACAGGCTTACACATCCACACAGACCAGGACCCACATATTACCACAGGAGCAGCCCTAAACCAGTAAGATGCAGAAATGGGTGAATTAAGTATATGAATTTACATTGCCCTTAGGTGGGACAACTGAAATTGACAGTTCTGCATACTGTCTCTCTGGGCTCCCCAAGTGTCTACACTAGTTAACTTGTTTGTACACTCACTCTGCATTGCTCATATGAAACTGTATAGACCAAGAAAAGAGTTGTCAGAACAGAACAAGCTGATCTTGCATGGTTTAAAATCAGGAAAGCTGTGTGTCAGGGTTGCATTCTTCCTCCACACCTATTCAATCTGAATACAGAGCAAATCATTTGAGAAGCTGGACTACACAGAAAAGAACGTGACTCACATTCTTCCTCCAGGACTAGAGGAAGACTCTTCAACAACCTATGTTATGCAGATGACACAACCTTGCTTGCAGAAGTGACGTCTTGGAAATACTTGCTGGAAAAAACGAAAGACCTTAAAGACTGATATTTAACTCACCATCAAAACCCCCAAAATCCTTACCACTGCACCAGCGGGTAACATCATAGTAGATGGAAGCTGTCAATGATTTAATTTTATTTGAATCCACAATCAACACTCATGGGAGAAGCAATCAAGAAATCAAATGGCCTCTCCAAAGTGCCAAAGACAGGATCAAGTTAAAGACTAACGTATGCAACTTAAAGTTGGACAATGAATAAGGAAAACAGACTAATGTCTTTGAAGAATACTGAATAGACTGGCAAAAGAACAAGCACGGTTTTGTTTTGTTTTTTAAAAATGACAGTGAAACAGAGTGCAAAGCTGGTAAAAAAACTTCATCTCATGGCATTCATCTCGACTGGCCCAAACCTGTTCGGGTCAGGAGCTCGGTTGGTGATATTATCTGAGTGAGGCGTGACAGCTTGTGGGCAATTCTGCCATCATTATCATTTTTATGACCTTTTTCTGGGTTTCAAAACACTGAATAAACATTTAGCACCCAGCTTCCAGAGCCTGCAAACAGCAAGACTATTAACCCTCCCCACACTGGCTATATCCCCGTTCCTCCTTGCCCATTCCTCAGGCAGTGGGTAGGAAAAAGTTCGCACAGCTTAGGGAAACCCCAGAGAATAGTGTGGGGGCTCTGGGGCCGCTTTGAGTCACCCGAATGTGCAGCGTCTGGGGCGACACTCGCAACTCTGGCCCGTGGCTGGAGCGGGGCAAGGAGAGCAAAGGCAGGAACGCACACGGTCAGGACGTTACCTCCAACATGCCTCTCCTGCTCGCCCCGGCCGTGTCAACAAGCGTGTTGTCCAGATCAAAAAACACTGCCTGCACCTGGCGTTGCCCCATCGGTTGCGCCACCACCTAGCTGGTAAAGAAGCAAAGGATACCAGAACCGAGGCGGAAAGAACGCGCCGGAAACGCGTGGCAGGGACAAAGGTCACCGCAATCCTCCCTGGAACTCCCGCGAGAGGTCGCGAGACCTGCAAACCAGTCCGCAAGGGGAGCTGCTGATCCTTGGAAATTCCTGGCGGGCGGGGAACGGCCTGCAAACTAGGGGCTATAAGGCTTGGACCTTGTTTTTACTCTGAATTGTCGGGTCGCGTGCGAGGCATAGCGACCCTCTGAACAGCAGATCTGAACCCTGCCCTGTCCTATGCCATCCTCATCTCTGACACATTTGAGCCCACTGCTGCAGTCACTGTGTCAGTCCACGGGGTTCAAGGTCTTCCTAGGTATCTTTATTCGGGGACACCCTGATAGTGCATCCGTAGGCTACTGGAAAGGTACTCGTCTTGAACTCACATAGTTAACTATTTGCAGGCTAATTTTTGTCGTTGCTCAGCTTAATGTTTTCCAGCTGTTTCTACATGGAGACATCAACTGCGACGAGGTTTTCTGCGCTTTCTGGCTTCCTCGTAGTGAGGCTAATGGTGACCCTCAGAAGCTGCCCTAATTTGAGAAATTTTATTACTCCTAAATGCTCCCTGAAAGAATTAGATTGACCAACAAATAGCAGGGGGCGGGGGGAGGAGTACCTACGGAAGAAAACTAGTACATACTTATTTTCAGAAATAAGTGAAATAAGTCAGTCACATTCTTAAGTCTAAATCCAGACTATGATACGCCAACATTTTTATTAAAGAATAATCAAAAGTTAAATGATAGAGCTAGCTGATGAGCATATAGAAAAACAAGCACTTCATACACTGATTTAGAACATGTAAAGTGGTGAGATGTCCTCTGAGAGTTAGTTATTTGACCAATACTGAGAATTTATATCTTGGATATACTTTTAAAAATGTGCTAATTGACCGTTGAACAATGTAAAGGCAAAACAATGTAGTTATAAATATATAATGTATAATATAATGTAGTTATTAAATATAATGTCAAGGCAAAACAATGTAGTTATAAATATATTTGTGTCCCTCAAAGTGTGTGTTAAATCTTAACCTTTATGCATGTGCATATAACCCCACTTGAAAGTAAAAAATTTTATTAATAACACCTTTTTGGGACAAGTGTTCTTTAGCTAATATTTTTTTATACTAGTTTATTTACAAAATTCTAATACATTGATCTTTTTTACCTATAAAATGAGCAGATCAAGCACAAAAGACAGCGAGCACAGTTAGGGAAAACCAGATGATACCTGGTAGGGAACAGAAAAAAAAAAAAAAGAAACAAGGACCTACCCCTACTACCCTACCCCTAGAGCTCAGAGAGAGAAAAGCCTTCCCCAGGCTTTCCTTTCCCCAGGCTTTTTCCCATATAAGAAATATGGATTTTTATTAGAGCTTAAAATCAGAGGCACGTTGTATGTGTGACTAGAGCAGCCTGAAAGTGGAGGCTTAACATGCATGTAGAATCCATGTTGGATTGGAAAAGCTGCCCTATCAGCCTGGCAGTGAAACTTGCAGGATATAATTTTTTTTTTTTTTTCTTCCAAAGAGATTTACACTGCTGTCAGATGGATTCAAGATGTGATGACTTATAACTGAACCTTTGTTTGCTTTGTTTTGCATTTTTACTTGTGATTTGAGTGAAATTTTGCAGAGCAGGTCTGTATTCCATTAACCATACAAACATTTTGTTTTAGAACTCTGATTACAGTCTCCATATTATAATTCGCATTTCATGTAGTTCTTATTTCCATTCATCTTTCAAGTTTCTTCCTGCCTTTACCAAGTATTCCTGGTCATATTGTATCCTTTGATTGTGCATGGTTGGTTGGGCTAAGGACTGTGTACCTACCTCACAGTGTTATTTTTCACCAGTAGGCCTGTCCATTGTTAAACTCAAAGCAGAGCCTTGGGCACGAGTTAATTTCCTAGGCTTAAAGGGTGGCTAAGGGCCATCGTCTCGGGGAGCTCCGTCAATCTCTATCAGAACAGTAACTCTGGCCGTTTTTGTGATTTTGAATTTTGCTCCACGTTTTCCTCCCATTCCTCCTCCAGCACCTTCTGTCGTGTTGCCTTTTACAGCACTCAGCACTGGTATCTGGACATCATTCGATTCTTCTAGCTTCAGGCTGAAGGTTGAGTTTCCATTTATCTTTTATTTTCTTAACTTTCCTTTAATCTAGATAGTGAACAATGAAGAATTGTACCTTCAGTGGTCACCCATAGACTTTTAAGTCCCTAATCACTACTTACCATGCAGAATGTACAACAATGGCTGTTATGCCTCCAAAGGATCTTAATACACAACATTATTAATGAATCTTTACAGCAGATTGAGAAAGCAACCTAAGGTACACCTGATCCAAGCAATGGTCTTTTTCCTCCGTATTTTTATATATTTATTTTCTAAATTTTACATTGGTTTGCTTACAAGGTTTGTATATATTTGTATTTCATACAATAATTCTCATTATGTTTTATAAAATTCTCATTACATCATGCCCATTGTTATGCTGTCTTTCCAGATCCCCTCCAGATGTTTCCTATTTCCTTTACCCCTCCACCACCCACCAAATTGTGCAACCCTATCATTTTCTCCATGCCCATCCTCACCCCTCTGTTCACACCCCTGCCACATCTGGATTCCCATACACGTTTTACTAATTCTTTTTCTATGTTTACAATAATGGTCCTATGCAGTAATTATCCTTATGAGATTGAGTTAGTTCACTCAGCATAATGCCCTCTAGTCTCTCCCAAGTTATGTAGTAATTTTTAAAATAATTTCTACTGAATGCTGTATATGTAATATTCCATCATGTGAATGTACCACAGTTTCTCAATTCACCCGATTGTAGTTGGACATTTGGGCTGTTTCCGTGTTCTTGCAGTTATGAATAATGATACTATGAACGTTCCTGTACAAATCTCTCTTTGTGTCTCAGTTCTAAGTTCCTTGGTGTATATTGTTAGCAATGGTATAGCCGAGTCCTATGAAATGTCTCTGTTCAGCTTTTTTAGGAAATGCCAAATTGCCTTCCAGAGTGATTGTACCATTTTATAATCCCACCAAAGTGTATGAGAGTTCCAGTCTCTCCACATCCTCTCCAACATTTATATTGCTTTTTGTTGTTATGTGTCACCGAGTCGATTGTGACTCATAGTGACTCTGTGTACAAAAGCCCTGAAACCTGCTTTGTCCTGTGCCAACTTTATTGTTTCTGACACACCTACTCTTATTACCGCAGTCACTGCATCAATGCATCTCATCGATGGTCTCCCTCTCTTTCTCTGTCTCTCCACCCTTCCAAGCATGATGTCCCTCTCCAAGCACTGCCCCTCCTTGCAACATGCCCAAAGTATGTCAGACAAAGCCTCAGGATCCTTGCCTCCAAGGAGCAGCCTTGGCTTCACCCTCTCTAGGACAAACCTGTTTGTTCTCCTGGCAGTCCATGGTATATTCAAGACTCTTCTCCAGCATCACAGCTCAAAGGCATCAATTCTCTTTCCATCATCCCTAAGACATTGTCCACCTCTGTGACACTTACGAAGCAAGCAATTACAAAGACGATGGCCTGCATCAGGCACAACTTAGTCTCCAGACTGACATTGTTGCTTTTCAGTATTCTGACAGCTGACTTCCACAGTGTAATTCATTGTTTGATTTCCTGGCTGCTGGTACGAAGAGTGTTGATTGTGGAGCCAAGCAAACTAAAGCTGTTAACAATCTCAATCACTTCACCCTCCATCATAATGCTGCCAATTGGCCCAGTGGTGAGAATCTTTGTTTTTTTGATGTTGAGCTTCAATCCATATTGCAGGCTGTTGTCCTTGATCTTCTGTAGAAAGCGCCTCACGTCCTTCTCAGTTTCAGCAAGGAGGGTTGTGTCATCTGCATAACGCAGATTGTTGATTAATCTCAGCCTCCCAGATGATCTGTTCTGCATATAGACTGAAAAGGTATGGAGACAGATACATCCCTAGCATACACCTTTCCCAATTTTGAACCATGTAGTGTCTCCTGTCTCTGTTCTGACGACTGCCTCCTGGTCCAAGAATAGGTTTCGCATGAGCATCATCAAATGTTCTGGGATTCCCATTCTTCTCAGAGTCAGCCACTCTTTGTTGTGATCCACATAGTCAAACGCCTTTGCATAGTCAATTAAACACGGGCATTCCTCTGGTACTTTCTGCTTTCAGCCAAGATCCGTCTAACATTAGCTTGATCCCTATTAACATAGCCTCTTCTAAACCCAGCCTGCACATCTGGCAGTTCTCTGTTGATGTACTGCTCCAGTCGTTTTTGGATAATTTTAAGCAGAATCTTGCTTGCATGTGATATTAATGATACTATTCGATAATTTTTGTGTTCAGTCAGGTCACCGTTTTTTGGAATGGGAACAAATATAGATCTCTTCCAGTCAGTTGGCCAGGTGCTTGTCCTTTAGATTTCTTGGCATAAATTGGTAAAAGCATCCAGGGCAGCATCTGTTTGTTGAAATATGTCAATTGGTATGCTGCCAATTCCTGAGGCCTTGGGGGTTTTGGTTTTTTTTTGTGTGTTGTGGTTTTTTGTTTGTTTGGTGTTTTGGTTTTTTTTTGCCAATTCTTTCAGATCAGCTTGAACTTCTTCCTTCATCACCACAGGTTCTTGCTCATACATTGTTTCATGAAATTCTTCTGTGTCAGACAATTCCTTCTGGTATAGTTACTCTGTATACTCCTTCTATCTTCTTGCAGTGCTTCTTGAATCATTTCATATTCTCCCCAAAGCATCCTTAAGTATTGCAAGTTGTGGCTTGAATTTATTTTTCAATTCCTTCAGCTTAAGAAATGCTACGCGAGTTCGGCCCTTTTGATTTTCTGACACATTCTCTTTGCACATTTCATTATAATACTTTTCCTTGTCTTCCTGAGCTGCCCTTTGAACTTTGAAATCTTCTGTTCAGCTCCTTAATTTCTTGATTTTTTTCCCCCCTTTGCTTTGGCTTCTTGGCGCTCTAGTGCAATATTCAGTGTCTCATCTGACATCCATCTTGGTGTTTTCTTCCTCTTCTGCCTTTGTAATTGCCTTCTGCATTCTTCATGCATGATATTCTTGATATCTTCCCACAGCTCATTTGGTCTTTGCTCATAAGTGTTCAAGGCCTCAAACCTGTTCCTGAGATGGTTTTGTCATTTTCCCAATATTGAGTCTTCCTATCCAAGAAAAGGGCACAGTTTTTCCATTTCATAAGGTCTTCTATTGTGTCTTACGGAAATGTTCTGTCGTTTTCTTTGTATAGGTATTTTGTACCTCTAGCAGGAGAGGAAGGCCCTCTATGAGGTGGATTGATTCAGTGACTGGGATAATTGGGATGGGAGTGTCAGAGACAGTGCGATTGGCACAGAACAGAGCGGAGTTTAGGGCAGTTGTACATAGGGTCGCTATGAGTCGCAGGCGACTCGACGGCACATGACAACAACAACAACAACAGTTAGGTTCTTGGAATCAGGAGTGCTATCCACTTCCTAAACAACATGCCTCTGGAAACTCTATGAACTTTCATAAAAGATGATAGTTATAGAAAGGCTTCAGGCCTTTTGTTCATAGGGTCACTATGAGTTGTGCTTGACTCGATGGCAATCAACAAAAAACAGTTAGGTTCGCTCCCAAATTGCGGTTGGCTATTATAAATAGTATTGCTTTCTTGGTTTCTTTTTCTGAGTTCTCTTCGTTACTGTAGAGGAATCCCACTGATTTTTGGATATTGATCTTATTATATCCTGCCACTCTACTAAATTGGACTACTAACTCTAACAGTTGTGGTGTTTTGTGTTTGGTTGTTTTTTGTTTTGTTTTGTTGTGGGTTTTTTGTGGTTTTTTTAAGTGAGTCTTTGGGGTTTTCTGTGTTCACAATAATATAATCTGCATATAGCGATAGTTTAACCATCTCTTTGCTGATCTGGATACCTTTTATTTCCTTCTCTTGTTGTATTGCCCTAGCAAGCAATTCCAATACAATACTGAATAATAGTGGTGACAGTGGGCATTTTTGTCTGGTCCCTTTTCTGTAGGAAAAAGTACTTAGTCTTTCTCCATTGATTTTGCGTATATATACTTTTCACTATGTTGTGGCAATTCCCTTCTATTCCCGTTTTGCTGAGTATCTTTATCAGGGATGGGTATTGTATTTTGTCAAATGCCTTTTCTGCATCAATTGCTGGACCATATGGTTCTCGTTATTTGCTTTGTTAATACGTTGAAATACGTTGATTGTTCTTCTTATGTCGAAACATCCTTGCATACCTGTTAGAACTCCCTCTTGGTCATCGTGAGTTATTGTTTTTAAGGTGCAATTGGAGTCTACTGGCTAGAATTTTATTAAGGATTTTTGCATCTATATTCATGAGAAATATTGGTCTGTAGTTTTCCTTGTGGTAATATCTTTTCCTGGTTTTGGTATGAGGGTTATACTTGCTTCATAGAATAACTCTGGGAGTGTTCCTTCTTTTTCAATGTTTTGAAATAGTTTGAGTAGAATCGGCGATAGATCCTCTCCAAATGTTTGGTAGAATTCAGCTGTGAAGTCATCTGGTCCGTGACTTTTCTCCTGGGGAAATCTTTTTATGACCTTTTCAAGTTCTTTTGTGATGAGTCTGTTCAAGTGTTCTAAATATGTCCTTTTCAGTCTGGTAGGGCGTGATTTTTCAGGAAATGTATCCCTTTCCTCTCGGTTTTTTAATTTATCAGAGTATACCTTTTCATAGTATTCTGAAATTATAAATTTAATTTCTTCTGGTTCTGTTGTGATGTCACCTCTATTATTTCTTAATTAAGTTGACTGTGTCTTCTCTTTTATTTCTTTTCTTAAGTTTGCCAGTGGTTTGTCAGTGCCATTGATCCTTTTGAAAAGCCTGTTCCTGGTCTTGTTAATAGTTTCAGTTGTTTTTCTGTTGTCTAGCTCACTGATTTCAGCTCTCATCCTTATAATTTCTTTTCTTCTAGAGGTTGAAGGATTAGATTATTGTTTGTTTTCTACTTGATTAATGTGTCGGCTTAGATCATTGATTCTTCTTCTTTCTTCCTTTTTTTTATGTGTGCCTATTGTCACGAACTGGCCTCTGAGGACTGCCTTAGCTGTATCCCAAAGGTTTTGGTATGTTGTATTTTCATTTCATTTGTATTAAGGAACTTTTTTTCTATTTCACTCTTTATACTCTTATAGCCCAATCGTGTTCTAGCAGAGAGCTCTATAGTTTCCATATGGATAGTTTTGTAAGCTTTACTCTTCTGTGGTTAATGTCTATTTTTATGGCACTGTGGTCTGAGAAAATACTTTGTGTTATTGCACTGTATTTGAATTTGTTGAGGCTTGTCTTGTGTCCTAATATAACATCAATTCTGGAGAATGTACCATGTGCACTTAAGAAGAAAGTGAATCGAATTTTAGTTGGGTGCAGTACCCTGAATACATCCACAAGGTCAAATTGACTGATTGTATAGTTTAGATTTTCTGCATCTCTGTTGAGTTTCTTTTGAGTTGACCTATACTCTGGTGATAGTGGTGTGTTGAAGTCTCCTACCTCTATTGTG
>NW_006400325.1:253340-260043 GCF_000299155.1 Elephantulus edwardii | reverse complement strand
GTGGGTCAGAGCTGCAGGGGTGTGTCCCGATTCAAGTCCACTCCCACCGTCCACTGCGTCTGCGCATGGCCCTTGGCCAGTCCCAAAGTTCAGAGCTGGCCAGGGGTGGGGGGGGCGAGAGCCGGTCGGGGGGGAGCAATGCGATACCTGAAGATGAGGGTCGTTGGTCAGAGCTACAGGGGTGTGTCCCAATTCAAGTCCACTCCCACCGTCCACTGAGTCTGCGCACGGCCCTTGTTGCAATTCATTTTCTATCCAGTGAGTTCACTAAATGATTGTTCAATTCTAGCATTTTGATTAAAGGTAAAATACAGGATTTTCAATTTGCTTTCTCACATCCCCTATAAAATAGTAACATTTATTATGTTTATTTCAAAATTCCTAAAGCTATATCTTGGGGTTAAGGTGCAACTTCCATAAAATCCCAGAGTGATAAGAGAAAACAAAGATCAAGGAAATAGAATATAGATGACAGATATAGAGGGGGGTTGCATTGTCTCTCACTATGTCTTGTGTAGTGTAGAAGATTCACTATGTAGATGGGTGGGACTGTGTGAATGAGGTGTTTCAGCCTATCCCCAAAAGGATTGGTGAGCTACCATTCCAGGGGGAAAATTGGCTAGTCTCATCAATAAGTTGAACAGCTCTAGCTTCAGAGAAAAATAATTCTACCCCCCACCCCAGAATGAATTCTTCCCGCACCAGAAGAGATTAAATTCTTTGCCTAGCCAGAGAAGAGAAACTTACTTCCCCCAACCCAGTGAAATATAGGACACACTTTGGGATACCAAAAGCAGCGATGGCTAAACTGGAGAACAGGAGGTGAGATGGGACTTGGGACAGGGGGAAGCCGATATTGACAAGACTGAGAACTTTGCTGGGCAATTATGAGAGAAGCCAATATTGGCAAGACTGAGAACTTTGGAACACTGAGAGCCACAAGGTTAAGGTGCCTGTGTGTACATTTTGGGAGCTGTCTTGATTGTATATTGTTACTAATATTCATCTTAATATTACTTAAGTATAATTTGGGCTGAATATTAAATGATCCAGAAAGCATTTAAAGAAGGTGAAAAGAGTATACAGAGTCACTGCACCAAAAGGAATTGGCAGACACAGAAGAATTTCAGGAAACAACATATAAGGAAGAGACTTTAGTGATAAAGGAAGAAGTTCAAGCTGCTCTGAGAGAACTGGCAAAAAACAAGGCCCCAGGAATTGACAGCATACCAATTGACATATTTCAACAAACAGATGCTGCCCTGGATGTGCTCACTAAGTTGTGCCAAAAAATCAAGAGATCAATATTTACACTCATTCCAAAAAAGGGTGACCCGACAGAGTGTGGAAATTATCAAACAATATCATTAATATCACATGCAAGCAAGATTCAGCTGAAAATTATCCAAAAACTACTGGAATAGCACATCAACAGAGAACTGCCAGAAGTTCAGGTTGGATTTAGAAGAGGCTGTGGTACTAGGGATATTGTAGCTAATGTCAGGTCGATCTTGGCTGAAAGCAAAGACATACCAGAGGAATGTCTATCTGTGTTTCATTGACTATGCAAAGGTATTTGACTGTGTGGATCACAACAAACTCTGGATGACTCTGAGAAGAATGGGAATCCCAGAACATTTGATTGTGCTTATGTACAGCCTATACTTAGACCAGGAGGTAGTTGTCAGAACAGAGTAAGGAAACATAACACAGTTCAAAACTGGCAAGGGTGTATGGGTATGTGTCCAATACACTCCATACCTTTTCAATCTATATGCAGAACAGATTGTCCAGGATGCTGGACTCTATGAGGAGAAATGTGGGGTCAGCATTGAAGGTAGACTCATCAACAATCTGTGTTGTGCAAATGACACAACTTTGCTCGCAGAAACTGAGAAGGACCTGAGGTACTTGCTGCAAGGACTACAGCCTTCAATATGGATTGAAGCTCAACATCAAGAAAACAAAGATTTCTTACTACTGGGCCCATTGGGAGCATCATGATAGATGAATGAGATTGAGATTGTTAACAGCTTCAGTTTGCTTGGCTCTGTAATCAACGCTCTTGGTACCAGCAGCCAGGAAATCAAAAGATGAATTGCACTGGGAAAGTCTGCTATCAGAGATTTCTCCAAACTACTGACGAGAAAACAATGTCAGTCTGGAGACTAAGGTTTACCTAATTCAGGCCACGGTCTTTGCAATTAATTACTATTCATCAGAGAGCTGGACAATGAGAAGGGATGATAGAAAGAGAATTAATGCTTTTGAGACGTGGTGCTGAAGAAGAGTGTTGAATATACAGCTAGGAGAGCAAACAGATTCATCCTAGAGAAGGTGAATCAAGGCTGCTCTTTGAAGGCAAGGATTCTAAAGCTTTGTTTGACATCTTTTGGGCTTGTTGCAAGGGGGGACCAGTCCTTGGAGAGGGACATCATGCTTGGGATGGTGGAACGACAGTGCAGGAGATGAAGATCCTCGATGAGCCGGATTGGTTGATTCAGCGACTGGGACAATAGGGGTAGTGTGTCAGAGACAGTAAGGTTAATAATAGACAATAAGGGTAGAGCAGTGTGTAGGGTTATGAGTCACAAGTGATTTGAGGGCAAATAACAACAGCAACAATCTGAATTATAATCTTTCTTTATATTTTTTTAATTTATTATTAATTTCAATGAAAATTTACAGACTTTGGATTTCCATTCATTCATTGTTGCACTTTTCTCCCTTCCCAGCCTACCCTCCCTAGTACACTACCCTCTTGGAAAAGTAAAAGGAAAATTCTTTCATTGTTTTTTTTTTATTGGGAAAAACATATTGGGGGTACAAGGAGGTGAGGGTTGGGTGCAGAAGGGTGAGGATGGGCCAGGATGCAGTTGCAGAGCTGCACAGTTTGGTCGGTGGGGGGAGCAGGTGAAGGAAATGATGAGGGTCCAGTGGGGACCAGATGCTACAGAGGAATGACAAGCATTTTCCAATAGTAATTAAACCAACTGTCTTATTGATTTGGAAATTGGATGCCGACTCTCTGGCTTCTTCATGCTGAACAGGGGCGTAGATATAAAGGGGGGAAGGGAGGACACTTTATCACCTTACTGGTGGTCTTGGGTTACAGCTGCTTGCCTTCTTGCTCTGTTAGAAGATATTTTCCTGTCATTTGCTCCCCTCTGGACTGCAAAGTGTTTTCCCAGGTGGGTCCAGTGGGGATGGCTGGTTGAACCCAGAGGCTCCATCCTCCCTTGCTTCCTTAGCTGTCAGTTGTATTTCCTTTTTGTCACTGGCACTGGATTCAGGGTCAATTATGGAGTAAAACTCAGAGTTAAGGTTACCTATAGGAAAGGGAGCAAACCTAGAAAATAGAAGGGCTTTGAGGGTGTTGCTTTCAGGTTTACTGGGTGGGAGGAGAGGGTGGCAGAAGGTGGCCTAGGTAACATTCTCTAGATACCCTAGGCATTCTTTTTTTTTTCCTTCTCCTTCCCCACCCCGGGGTCAGATGGCACAATCTGGGGACTGAGGAGCTCACCCTGAGGGCTGCGACGGTTCGCCCCGTGCCAGGGGCCAAGCTCAGCCCGCCCGGGGCAGAAGGCCACGATGGCTCGTCCCGGGCAGAGGGCTGTGACGGCTCGCCCCAGGCAGGGGGCCGAGGGCAGCCCGCCCCGGGCAGAGGGCCGCGACGGCTGAAGTAGTCTTTTTTTAAAAAAAGAAGAAGAAAAAGTGTGTGTGTGTGTGTGTGTGTGTGTGTGTGTGTGTACCATCAAATTGAATCTGACTGGTACAGGAGACTAAATTCTTTCATTGTTTTACAAGCCCTCCCTACAGGTCCACTCCACTATACAGCCTTCGCTCTGGTCTCCTGTCATGACAAAAATACCTAATAATTTTCCCTCTTAAACAGTTTTCTCCCTCATCTGTTTCAATGCAGTATACATTATTGAACCTATCCTTCTCAGTCTCCTCCCAACCCCGAGGTCAGTCCTGCTTTACAACAGTGGCACCAGGCAGTATTTGTCCTTTTGTGACTGAGATACTTCATTCAGCATAATGTCTTCCAGGGTCACCCATTTTGAATAATATTGCATGAGTTCCTTGTTTTTCAATGCAGCATAGTATTCTATTGCGTGAATACACCACAGCTTCTCTATCCATTCATTTGTTGATGGGCACTTAGGTTGTTTCTAACTCCTTGTTATTGTGAACAAAGTGATAAACATGGGTGAATTATAATCTTTTAACTCTTCTCTCCTCCCAAAGATGCAATGAGTGGATATATAACATAATATACACAAAGTGTACTTTGCATATGGCTGGCATCAGATTCCTCACAGATCCTTTTATCTCTTGATCCTACTTACATCTGAAGGGTATATTCAGTTCTTAGCGCCACTGGGCAGCAGTAATGTCCCCCCATCAATCTCTGGGATTGGCTCGTTTCACACCTAACAAGATGGCAAAATTGAAAGATGCCCAGGATAGACTACAGGAAACCTTATATGCCTATCCTAGCCAACTGGTAAGAGTTTTACATACTTTATTTTCATTAATATAGTGACTGACTGCAAAAGGGCTTAAGGTCAGCAGAGAGGGTGAGGGTGGTTTAGGACTGAGAAGGGTTTGCTCTGCTACACGCAGGGTTGCTTAGAGTCTGGGAGAATTCCCTGAAATCTAACAATCCTTAATTATTAAGGGAGTTACAAGACCATTGTTAGAAGGACCAATGAAAAATTCACTGCCTCACAATCCTGTGAGCTAGGATGGTACCTTCACTGGTGAGTGAGATTAAGGCTCAGAACCATAGATAGGCAGCTGTTTTTGTTTGTCTTGCAAACTCTAATAGAGTGCCTCACTCAAGGCAAGTGCACCCAAATTATTTATTAAATGAATTACAATAGAAGTAGTTTTGCCAGCTGAAAGGAATGAAGACAATAATTGAGTGCAGGCCCAGTATCAAAGATCACATAGACAGCCACAGACAGCATAGTGTTTGAGTTATAAGGGCAGAAGGTTCATGTCTCCTGGTGGGAATTATCAATATCTAAAAGTCTGCATTTGGAATAGTAGCTCTCACATGTTATGATGTGTATTCCTACTACCTGGGCATCTACTCTAGGAAGATCTTATTCAGCAGACCACAGATTGAGAACCTGCAAAGCCCAGGAAACAGAGCTGTAAGACCGGAGAGCTATGGCACTGCGGACAGCAGCCACATGGGACAGTAGTAACACAGGCCTAGCAAACTGCTGCAATGTGTGGCTGAGCCACAGACTCGGGGCAAGACAGCTGAGTGTATGCAGCCAGGAGGCTTGTGGGTAAAGCAGGGTGCGCCTGGGGACTCACTAGTAAAGCTGACGAAAGGATACTCAACGGAGCAGGACAGAGGTGAGGCCCAGAGCAAGGCCAAGCAATAATGAATGAATGGGGGGCGGGGGGAATCTATCGATGATTTCATGAAAAGCCAACATGCTTTGTAAACATTCAAATAATAATAAAAAAGTCTTAAAAAAAAAAGAAGAAAGCAACAAGTGGGGCCTAGTGGCAGCAGCTTTTCTGATGGAAGGAAAGTATTCTTAGGTGTTCCTGATATTTCCAAGTTGATCCTGATCTGGATTGTAACTGTTACTTCCCAAGTTGAAAGAAAGCCCTCAACAAGACTGACATGAGGGTTCAAACAGCAATGATTGTGAGGACAGTATAGAACTGGATGGTGCTAGGTTCTGATGCGCACAGGTCTCTATGAGTCAGAGTCAACTTAGCAGCATTTAACACTTTCCTAATGAGCTCTAATTATAAGTACAGTCTGTGAGTCTGTGTGGCCATCACAATAAGCTATCAACTCCAGCAGAGCAGTACAGAGGGTCATGGAAGGGATAACCAACATCAGAAAGGGTAAAATAAAAGGGTTGGAGAGGGGAGGCAATTCTCTCTTCCCACGAAGTAAGAAAAAGTTTGATGCTACTCCATTGCTACAGGAATTGATTTTTTTTTTTAAATACTGAGCTATAAAAGCTACTTGGTTTTATATAAGATGTTTATACACACATAGACGAGATGGCACAGGGATTTCCAGTGCTAAGCTAACTCTGATCACATAATCATGACTACCCAGAGTTCTCCTGTGTAGGACTTCTGAGGTGCACTTGGATTCAGAGGAAGAGAGATCAATGATGCCAGCCATGCATGTAGTAGAGCAGCAAGCAGGTGTGGCGTGGTTTTTCCATTTCCAGAACTGTTTGCTGTCTTAAAAAGACTCAACGAGCTTGAACTTTCAAAGCTAATGCCTTGACTGTATTAGTGCTTGAGAATGAATGGAAACGCTGTTGCTCTCTCTAATGATGTCCCTAGGAACAGATTGTGGCGCTTTGCACTATGCCAACATTATGTCAGCATAAATTTAAAAGGAAAATTGGATGTTGTTTACTACAATTGCTCTGTGACTTACAATTGGGGTTGACCTATTTACATCTTATTGTGAATAGCTGAGATCACAAGAATTATTTGTTTTTTCCACTGGAGGAGAAAAGAAGGGGAAATGCTCATTATGAATCACAATGTGATGACTCACATCCACATTCCCTACAGGAAGAGGAGGTGTATTTCATGTCACAATGCTCTTGTTCATTATTAAAGCTATTTATTAAAAGATAAAGGAATATTTATAATCTTTCCAATGAGTGAGCCAATTAGATAGTATTGCTTATTTTTTTCT
>NW_006400325.1:246421-252910 GCF_000299155.1 Elephantulus edwardii | reverse complement strand
CTCTCCCTCATCTGTTTCAATGCCATATACACAATTTATCCAGTTTTTCTCAGCCTTACCCCAACCCTGATATCAGTCCCATTTTACAGCAGTGGCACCATGCAGTATTCATCCTTTTGCGACTGATATTTCACTCAATATATTGTCCTCCAGGATCACCCATTTTAAATAATATTGCATGAGTTCCTTGGTTTTTAATGCAGTATAGTATTCCATTGTGCGAATATACCACAGCTTCTCTATCCATTCATTTGTTGATGGGCACCTGGGTTGTTTCCAACTTTTTGCTATTGTGAACAAAGCTGCGATAAACATGGATGTGCATATATCTGCTTGGATGTCAGTTATGGTCTCTTTGGGGTATATTCCCAGTAGTGGAGTTACTGGGTCAAATGATATCTCTATTTGCAACTTTTTGAGAAAGCCACAAGAAGCCAGCAAGGAAGAACTATCACGTACTTATCAAGTTGAAGAGTGTTGATGTGGACGAGACTGATGCTATTTGTCGGTTAGCCAATTTGCTTAGAAATGTCACTTTCTTGCAATAAAATCTATACACAGCCTTAGAGTCCATTCCTGAGTTTGGAATAGTATGGTAAAATCTTAACTTTTCAGGAATAAAAATAATTTCTGGATTTTATTTGATATATTTATATATGGGTGTTCTTGTGGCCTGGTGGTAAGAAGCTGCACTGCAACCCCAAAGGCATATGGTCCGAATGCACCAGCCGCTCTATGGGAGAAGGATGGACAATCTCCTCCTGTGCCATTTACTGCCTCTGAAGACCCACTATGAGTCAGTTTCAACTTGGTGGCACTCAACACTCATACATGAGATGCCTTATTCTCGAAGGAACTTTGTACATGTCTACACCACTGCTGTTGAGTTCCACTCTAAGACATCTTCCACTGGGCTTCTGAATCTGTGAGTCTGTATTGGAAGACTGTCCATCTTTCACGGAGCAGCAGAGGATTTGAACTGCCAGTCTTTGGATCAGCAGCACAGCATGTAACACCGTATGCTAACAGGGTTCCTATATGTCTATATATACATGTCATTGATGTTCCAAGCAAGCTAGATACAAGTCTTCAAAATTATTTGCTTTCCTTTCTTAAAAATCAATGCCTTTGGGGGCAGAGGGGAAATGGGCAGGGAGAAAAGTGCAACAGTGAACCAATGGAAATCCAAAGTCTCTTGTAAACTTGCATTAAAATAAATTCATTAAAAAATGAATGTCTTCTGTGCTTGCTTCAGCAGCACATATATTAAAATTTGAATGATATAGAGAAGATTAGCACCACCCCTATGCAAGGATGACACGCAAATCCGTGAAGTGTTCCATATTTTTTGGGGACAAAATATTCTGCCAACAAATTTTACACATTTCTTCTCTAAGCCTATTTTTATTTTTCTCGTGTTTCCCCCCTCTTTGATTATATTTTCAATAAAGATAATTCTACCTCTATAAAAGAGTTAGATTATATATATGTATAATATGTATATTAGAGAGAAAAAGAATGTATTCTTCAGTAAAAAGGCGATGCTGAGAAAACAGTGCTATATTTAAAAATGTTAAAAGCACTTGACAGGTCTTGCATCAGATCCACCTAGAGTCAAAGACTGGACTAGGAAGTGGCACTGACAAATGTCAGACCCTCTTTCACTCTCCCACCCGTGCTTCCAGTCCCACATAGGACATGCTACCTCGGCCCCTTGGGCTCAGGGGAGACCTTGTCTCATTCAGCTTTAATCTCCACTGCTAATGGGCATCAGGCCTGGAGGAAGCCAGGGCATACCATCACTCCTCCAACACTAGAAAACACTAGCCCTTCTCCTCCACCTACAGGTTCCCGGCTATGCCGAGCTGGTGCCTCATTTCACGGCTTTGTGGAGGCAGAGGAGGAAAGATGGCATTCCTGGTGAAGTTGGGGTAAAAATGGAAGAATACATCACCAAAAATGGGGGCATGGTGACTGGATCTGGTTGCACAGCTGTTGTCACTGTACCGATGCAGTCTCGGGTATCATTAGAGACCAGATCAAAGCTAGACCATTCCACATGCTTTTCTCTTCTGTTCGGGCCTTGGCTACATGTACCACTTCAGTCTCCAGAGGCTGGTGGAGTTAAGATTCGGTTTTTGGAAAATAGAGGTCCCCTGGGGCCATTAAAGCAGCCTGTGAGAGCGCTCTGCACGGCGCGTTAGGGGCAAATGCACCGTCAACAATAAAGCGGCACCTTGTTTCCAGTCGCCGTTATACTTTGTTCACGGCTCTCGGGACAAAATCCAGCACACCTGACCGCACGCCCACGCCACACAGTCGATTCTGATTAACGTGGGAGCCCCATTCTGTAAAGTCCCCGGGGGATCCCGAGCCGGCCTGGGTCGGCCTTCTCTGGGAACACACCTGCTGCTCTGTGCACATAAATGTCCGGAGAGAGACTGGTATGACTGTGGGAGTTGTAGATAATTTTGAGGGAATAGACAATTTTACAAATGAGACAATTTTACAAGCGTAGAATTTGTAAAGAACGGGGAGTGCAAAACCTAGTGCAAACGGCAAATACAAGGTCCCTTGTTCAAAAAGCATTCTGAAACTCAAGATGGTGGCAGCAGATGAGTTAAGCCACTGCAGGCCCTGTGAGTGCAGGGCCCTTCTGAGCACCAGGCATTCTCGACCTGGCCACGGCGCCCTCTAGTGGCGCCTCACAGCCATACTGTTGCTAATAGTGCCCTGGCCTCCTGTTGTTGATCAGGTCATGATCCTTGCTGCAAACATCCCATTTCCCTTTTACTCAGGAACACACAGATATCAGGTATTGATACAACACATTAAGAGAAACGCCTCTTTCTCTTACTGTGTTCACGGTTCTCTGACTCTGAAGTACACGTTCTGGAAACCTTGGGTTGGAGAAGATGTTCTCCCCCAGCGTGGACAGCTATCCTCGGAGGGTCATGGCAGGAAGAAAGGAAGAAGACAAGGAGGTTAGAAAATTTCAATCCAGACTTGGCCAGGTTCTCACATGGACATGCCTACAGCCTCACTTCCAACTTTTCCGTCATCCCGGGGGGCACTGCTGCTCTGTTCCACATTGTTATTTGTACCTTCTGCCTGGCTTAGAGGAGAGCATGAAGTCAGCTGTCTCTGTGGTTCTTGGTTCTTCTTCTCTGCTGCCCTCTCTACCCTAACCTAGGTCAACCAGCACTCACTCTGACCTAGCTTCCAAATGATTTCTCCTTGTTGTTCCAACTGGTTTTCTTGATATCTCCATACTAAAAAGAAGTCTCATCTGCTGCCTCCCTGTGGCTTCTCAACCGTCACCACTGCCATCATTCTCGTCACTTCTTTACTGGAATCTACATGCACTATGAGTTGTCCTTGACTTGATGACACCTACAACAATATATGTGCCAGTTACTCTCTTAAATTTCTTAGGCACGTCATGTCATTTATTAACTCAGAGATTTTCACTGGAGGGAAATTTTAGTTCCCGGGAGGAGCAAGAGCCCAGATGGAGCAATATCTGGGGACATTGTTTTTGTTGTCACAATTGGGGAAGAAATACTACTGGCATCTAGATGGTAGAAGGAAAGGAAGAATCTGTGGAGGATGAGAATTGACAATGCATAGGATGGCTCTCACAACTAATACACAGCTGGTCCCTAATAGTGATGGTAACATTATGACAGATGGAGAAAAGAGTGAAGTTGTCAATGATTTCAGTTTACTTGGACCCACAATGAATACACATAGTGATAGTCAAGAATTAAAAAAACACATTAGGGAAATTTGCTGTCAAGGACCTCTCCAAAGTGCTACAGAGCAAGGATGCCAGTTTAAAGATTAAGGTGTGCCTGTTCTAAACTGTGATATTTTCAGTTGCTTCCTATGCATGTGAAAGTTGGACAATGAAAAAGGATGACAGAAGAATTGATATCTTAGAGTTGTGATGCTGGAGAAGAGTGTTTAATATCCCATGGTCTGCCAAAAGAACAAACAAGTTGTCTTGGAAAAGGCACAACAACCTGGGTGTTCATTGCAGGTAATAATAGTGAAACTTTGTCTCACATACTTTGCATATGTTGTTAGAAGGGCCCCGTTCATGGAAAAGGACAGCATTCCTGAGAAGGCAGAGGATCAGTGAGAGAGAAAACGGTCAACACAACGGATTCACACAGTGACTGTAACAATGGACTCGAACATATCAGAGATGGTGAGGCTGGTGCAGGATAAGGGAGGGTTCAGATCTGTTGTTCACAGGGTCACTCTGAGTTCTAGTTGACTTGACAATACCTAACAACAGCACTAGCGATGGTGCCAATGTTGAGAAGCCCTGCAATAATCCTAAGAGGCAGGATTCTTCCCACATGACATTAAGTCTCTGAGATGTTGAGTACATCTACCAGCATCAGACAGTGAGTCAGATATGAACCCAGTTGTGTCTGACTCTAAAAATTCTTTATACAACTATCAACTAATTATTACCTGATTTTCAAATGAGAATCATAAAGAAGAAATGTTACTATTACAGACAAACGGTGAAGAGGCTATCAGTGAAATGAGGATGACAGCTTGGGATCCAGGCAGTGGCTGAGTCTGCAAGAGTGAGGACAAACGAATGAAGACCTCAGTCTTTCTAATTCCTTCTGCTTCTCTGGACTTCTGGGCTGGGCCTCTTGAATGACTGCAAAATGAGACGCTTCTCTGGCACCTGATTTTGTTGCAACAGGATAGTTCCAGAGACCACACAGCATAAAGAGAACAGATATTTGAAAACTATCTATATAGATCAGCTATATCTGAAAGCTTCTGGACAAAGAGCAAAGATGAATCATTAAAATTATAAAGTTCTAAATGAAGTTAGAAATAAAGTTAATAAAGATCTGCTTTGGAGCCTGGTCAACCCTCCTTGGAAATTAGTAGCTGTGGTTGTTATGTGACAATAATTCAGAACAGACTCATAATTTACCTTCCAGAGGGTTTTGAGAGGTTATAAATCACACAGGTGGAGACTGCTCATCTTCCTTCCATGGAGCATCTGGTGAATTTGAACCATGTGCCTTAGGGATTGCAGCACAGTTTCTTACCACTAGGCCATCCAGGCCATCAGCCCTTTTGGTTGGAAGCGCACTTACCTGAGCTCCCTAGCTGCTTCACTAAATTTCCCAAATATCCCAACATCTCTATGTAATCATCAATAACCGGAGGCCATCTCAGAGTGATGTGTGTGAAGTCACATTTTTTCTGATTATTCTTTGTCTCTATGAAATGCTTAAGAATCATCAGTTGCTAAGTTGGAAAAGAATTCATACAGATATAAAAAATCACAGGCTATCAGAGTAATGACTTAGCTAGAGCCACAGCTTCACAGTTGAGGCCTTGGAGAAGTAGGTCCCAGGCTTGTGGGCTTAAGTCTATGTTATATTTAAAGATACTACTTACTACCTCATGAGGAACAACAGCACAGCTGCCAGAATAGCTGACTGAGCTCCACCACGATTCACTTCATCAGTCAGCACTCCAGAAGGAGCAAGGAAACAATTTGGCCCAACAGGGTGGGGATGGAATGCCTTCTTTTCAATAGGTTGCTAAGTTCCCCATTTAACAAGAGCCAAAGAACACTTCCAGACCAAAGGCATCTTACAGCAACATTGTTCCTTTATACAGACATATGCACTTGGCCGTAGGCACCATGGGTCATTAGAACCATGTGCTCGTCAGTATGCTTCCAGCAGATGTTTGCCACTACTTCATAGACTTCCTTAGGATGCGGCTTTTATTAAGGTCTCCTGCAAAGAGTATACTGTTCAAAGAAAGCAGGACGGCTTCCATTCAGCCCAGGGAGCCGTGCAGCCAGCCTTGCATTAGTGACAGTCACACATCAGAACTCCAGACAGGGGCTGCGGGGCTCAGAGCTCTTCAAGGGCCCTTGGAGGATAGGACTGTGATGAGAGGAGAGCTTCTGTCCTGTTCCAATATGTTGGAGGGAGCTCTGTTGGTACAGTCTGCAGAGACTTGCAGTGGCAACCCACAAGGTCTGCATGGACTTCAAGAGATTCAAATCCACCAGTCGCTCTGTAGGAGAAAACTGGGGAATCTCCTTCCATGAGATTTACACCCTCTGAAAACTCACTGGAGGCTCAGCTAGGAGTTGGCCCCAACACAACTGCAATGTGTTGAGTTTATAAAATGAATATTTTTGCTTGTTTAGCATTCTTTCTAGTTTGTTGTACTATGGTGTTGTTGTTGTTGTTATGTGCTGTCGAGTCATTTGCGACTCATAGCGACCCTATGTACAACAGCCCTAAACCGTGCTCTATACTACGCCAATCTCATTGCCTCTGACACACCCATCCCGATTACCCCAGTCACTGAATCAGTCCACCTCATAGAGGGTCTTCCCCTCTTGCGCTGTTCCTCTACTCTACCCAGCATGATGTCCCTCTCTAAAGACCTGTCTCTCCATACAACATGCCCAAAGTATGTCAG
>NW_006400325.1:243918-245076 GCF_000299155.1 Elephantulus edwardii | reverse complement strand
CATAGGCTCTGGCTCAAATGCTATTTCATTAAATTCTTCTGTATATGCCAATTCCTTTCGATACAATGACTCAGTATATTCCTTCCATCTTCTTTTTTTTTTTAACCAATCAATTGTATCAATTTTATTCCTTTTATTACTGCTAGAAACCCTTCTTGAATTGGTTACAATTAGTTATCTCAGGAAAGAGAGAGAGATTAAATTTAATAATATCAATTTAAGATTCACTTAATAGGAGCTTAGAGTTAAAATAATTACACTCAAAATTATGCAAGTACTATCCAATAATTAGAGTTCAATGGAGAATGACCACCTGCAGATAGTCACTTATAGCTCTATCTCAAGTTCTGAGTGTCTTCGACTAATACCTGCTTCTTTATCCTCTGTAATACTTGTTCATTTGTTGTTTCTTTTGTTCTTTTTCAAATGTCTTATCCACCAGTTGCTCTGTGGCTCTGTGGGAGAAGGCTGGATAATGTTTTCTCTTATGGATTACAGCCTCTGAAAATCTTCTGGAGGGTTAGCTATGTTTTGGTTGCATATGGTGGCACATAACAACAATCATTTAGTGGACTTACAAATCTTTTCTGTGTTTCCTAAATTCCCAGTTCCAGTCATTGTATAAGAATCATCTTGAGATGATGTAGGACTTGGCTGTTTGCCTTCTCCAATCTTTCTTCTCCTGGCATGTTCAGGTATTCCAGTCTCCAGCTGTCCCTGTACTCTTCTCTGCATCCACTTTCGTAGTTCTCACTTCCTTGCCTCTCATTTTAAAGTCCTCTCACATAATGAGTCCATGAACAAGTAAACTGTTCAGCTACTTATCAAAGTTTGGTGTTTAAGCCCAAAGTCTTCTTTTAATACCTCCTGAATCATTTAACATTCTTCCTAAAGCATCCTTGATTGTAGCAACTCGAGATTTGAATTTGTTCTTCAGTTCCTTGAGCTTAAGAAATGCTGAATGAGTTCAGCCCTTTTGATTTCACAACTCTAGCTCCTCACACATTTCATTGTAATATTTTGCTTTGTCATTCCGTGCTGCCTTTTGGAATCTTCTGTTCAGCTCTTTAGTGTCTTGGATTCTTCCTTGTGCTTTGGCTTCTCTATGTTCCAGTGCAATCTTCAGAGTTTCTTCTGACTTCCATTTTGGTCTTTTCT
>NW_006400325.1:224820-226621 GCF_000299155.1 Elephantulus edwardii | reverse complement strand
CTCCACCATGTAGCCCTCGCTCTAGTCTCCTGTGATGACAGAAATACCTAGTTATATATCTCTTTTAAACAGTTTTCTCCCTCCTCTGTTTCAGTGCAGAATGGAACTTTCTAAAGATTAAATCCCTGTGTGCATAAAAAACTTTCCCCAATAGAGTGAAAAGAAAACTTACCAACTGGGGGGGGGGGGGTGGCAATACCAGTTCAGACAAGAGTCTCGAAAAGAAAGTTTACAGAAAACTCCTGAACATCCACAAGAAAAAGACTGATAACTCAATTACAAAATGGGCAAAAGACATGGAAGAATTTTCACAAAGGAAGATACTTGAATGGCCAACAAACATATGAAGAAATCACTGACAATAAGAGAGATGCAAATTAAAACAATTATATCATCTCACCCCAGGAAGAATAGCAAACTTTAACATAACAGCAAACATCAAATGCTGGTGAGGTTGTGAAAAAACTGGAACACTTAATCACTGTTGGTGGGAATGTAAAATGGTGCAACCACTTTGGAAGGCTATATGGTGCTTTCTCAAAAAGTTGAAAATAAAAATACCATTTGAGCTAGCAATTCCGCTTCTGGAAATCTACCCTAAAGAAACCATAACTGCTACCCAGGCAGATATATGCACACCTATGTTTATTGTGACATTGTTCACAATAGCAAAGAGCTGGAAACAACCCAAGTGCCCATCAACAAACGAATGGATAGAGAAGCTCTGATTTTCTTGCTTTTTAATTCTCTAGTGCAATTTTCAGAGTCTCTTCTGACATCCATGTCCATGTTTCCTCCCTCCTTTGTCTTTATAATGACTTTTGGCTTTCTTCATGGATGATATCCTTCATATCATCCCACAAAGCATCTGGGCATCAACCATTAGTGTTCAATGCTTCAAAATCTATTCTTAAGATAATTTTCAAATTCATATGGAATCGATTCAAAATCATATTTTGGAAAAAGCAGGTTTGGCCAATCATTTCTTAAATAAAAGGCTTTGGAAAACCCTGTGACAGTAGAGGAATACAGATAATTACAGTATTAGTTGCAGAGCCAGAATGGAAGTAAGTCGAAATGAGGAAAATAATAGCAAGAATCCTCTATGAATTGGAACAAGGAGTAGCTTGAATGTTGGAAAACTAGAAATGGTGAAAAATGAAGCAGAATACAAGAATATCGACATAATAGGCATTAGTGAGATGAGAGGGACAAGCTTTGGTCATTTGGAATCAGATAATCATAAAGTATATATACTATATTAACTTGGTGGGCTGCATAGGAGTAAGAGTCATTTCATCTGTGGAAGGAATGGTTGGAGAAGCTCAGTATCAGCAGTCAAAACTAGGTCAGGGTGCACTGTGGGCCACACCATCAATTACTTACGTGCAAGTTCAAATTGAGATCAAAGGAAATTAAAACAAGTCCACGAGAATGAAAATCTGATCTTGAATCAGAGTCCCTCCTGGGTGGAATTGGTTTTTTCTGATTGTCCACTCAGTTCTGAGTTGGTCATCAAATCTACCTCTGCTGCTCTCTGCTTTGATTCTAGCTCCAGTACTGTGTGTAAACCACATACCTGCTTTGCCAACTGCTAACTGCTAGGGTCAGTCAATTAAGGGTGCTGAGGTGTACCGAACTTGCTTTTTGGAGGCAAAGATGATGAGGTTTAACCTCACAAACGTCAGTCATGCTGCTAGGAGGGATGCTGTTACTTGGAGAGGGAAATGATGCTCGGAATGGTGGAGGGTTGGTGAAGGAGAGGGAGGCAGTCAACCAGGTGATTTGACACAGTGACTAC
>NW_006400325.1:209746-224396 GCF_000299155.1 Elephantulus edwardii | reverse complement strand
GGGGGGGTAGGGGAAGACATCTTCCTGGAAAGGTGGAAGGCCAGAGAAAGATAAATACCTTCAACAAGATGGATTGACCTGGTGACTGTCCCAATGGACTTGAGAGGGTAAGGATGGCGCAGAGTAAGACAAGGTTCAGGTCTGTTGTTCACAGGATCTGTAAGATTTGTAGTCAACACAAAGGCCCCAAACAATATCAATACTGTATCTGTTGTTACATTTTGTTTTTATTTTGTTTGTTGGTAGCAAATAGTTTTGATCCTCTTTTTTCCTTTTGTGTGTATTTCTTAGATTTCTTTTAATGTGTAAACATATTTATTTCTCCAAATGTTTGAAGGATAATTTTTCACTTGTTTGTTTTTGGAGCTATAGATCTCTCAGTTGTCTGACTACTTGTTCCTCCACTCCTGTAATTCCAGTAGGCCATCCTGCAGTCTTCTGGTATTTGTCAATTCTGACAAGAAACCAGATATTACTCAGATATTACTCTTATTGAAGGTCACTTGTATCTGATGAGGTGTTACTGTTACTTTGAAGATTTTCTCCTTGTCTTTTCAGTGTGTATTTCAATGTGTCTTGGTTTGGAACTTTTTGTGTACTTCGATTGGAGTTGGCAAGCTGCTTTTGTGAAGTTTAGGAAGTTTTCTCTCTGAACTCTCTCTTCTTCTCTTTCTAGGATTTCCGTAATCTGTGTGGTGGTTTTCTGTGGTTTCCCTAGGCTTGTTGAATTTTTCTCATTATTTTTATTCCAACTGATGCTCTTCAGTTTGGACCATTTCAGTTGTCCTGTCTTTCAGTTTGCTGGTCGCCCCCCACCACACTCCCCCACCCCGCGCTTCTTCCTCCTTGAATCTGCTGTTGAATTCTTCTAATTTTTAAAATTTCCATTATGTACTTTCTCAGCTCCAGTATTTGCTTGATTTCTTTTTATACTTCCTATCTCTTTATTCTGAAAGCCCACTGGAGGGTCAGATATGAGTTAGTTCTGACTTGACAGGGTCAGCTATGAGTTAGTTCTGACTTGACAGTACAGGACCACATAATAGTTTATTTCAAGTCTTTGTCTTGTAAATACTGTGTTAGGCTTCTTCAGAGATAGCATCTGCTATTTTAATGTGGTCCTCTAAGTACTCTATACTTTCATGTTCTTCATGTACTTTGCGATTTGGTGAAAATTGACCATCAAGCATTATAATCATATACAGTATCTCTAGAAATCAGATATCCTCTTTCTTTTAGGATTTTCATTGATTTATATTTGCTGTTTTTTTTTAATTTATCTATACCAATCTGTTTACTTAGTGATTTTTCAACACTATTTTTTTAAAAGACTATATATTAACTAGTGTACTTTACAGAGATTTTCCTGAATGCTAAGCTTTTAAGGAGAGCAATAAAAATCAAATAAAAATCTTTCTAGTCTTTACACATTGACTGTATGTTGGTCTTACACTGAGCCTAGTGACCAGCTTTAAAGAAATTCAGGATTTCCTGAAGTTTTTCCTCACTCATATGACTATGGAATGGCTTTATAAATGCCCCTATACTCCCCCCATATAAAAATCAAGCAAACTAAAAAGCTCTCCCTGACTTGTCTTCCCAAGTTTTTAGTTAATAATATGTCTTAACCATATTCTTTTGACCCAGATAGCTCTAGTTGATCTCACAGGTTGATTGAGCAATAACTATTTCTCACACATAACGCTCCACATGTATAACACACACATAACACAGCACACAAAAACTAAGAGTCATACAGTTTTCTAAAAACAAAAAACACAAATAACCTGTGTAATTTGCATATTATCCTCATAAAAATACATCACTCATTTTCCACCCTGAATGTGTTCCCCAATAAAAGAAACAGATGTAAAAGGTTTGCTTCTGTGGATGGTGGGAGCGTTGGAGCGGTTCAACACCACCTTACTGATGGAACAAAACACTCACACAGCGCCAGTGGGAATGCAAACTTTTACAATGGTGGGTTTGGCAATTTTTTAAATTTATTATTAATTTCATTGAAAATTTACAGAGACTTTGGATTTCCATTCATTCATTGTTGCAATCTTCTCCCCTCCTGTCATGACAAAAATACCTAATCACATATCCCTTTTAAACAGTTTTCTACCTCATCTGTTTCAATGCAGTATAAATTATTGAACCCATCTTTCTCAGTCTCCCCCCAACCCCAATGTCAGTCCTGTTTTACAACAGTGACAGCAGGCACTATTTGTCCCTTTGTGACTGAGATACTTCACTCAGCATAATGTCCTCCAGAGCCACCCATTTTGAATAATATTGCATGAGTTCCTTGTTTTTCAATGCAGCATACTATTCCATTGTGTGACTATACCACAGCTTTTCTATCCATTTGTTTGTTGATGGGCACTTAGGTTGTTTCCAACTCCTTGCTATTGTGAACAAAGCTGCATTAAACATGGGTGTGCATATATCTGCTTGGATGTCAGTTATGGTCTCTTTGAGGTATATTCCCAGCAGTGGAATTACTGGGTCAAATGGTATCTTTATTTGCAACTCTTTGAGAAAGTGCCATACCACCTTCCACAGTGGTTGCACCATTTTACATTTCCACCAACAGTGAATAAGGCTTCCAGTTTCTCCACAACCTTGCCAGCATTTATTGCTTGCTGTTCTGTTAAATTTTGCTATTCTGACTGGGGTGAGAGGATATCTCATAGTTGTTTTGGCAATTTTTTTTTTATTTAACACACATCACATGATCCTGTCCATTCCTCCGTCCTTTTCTAAAAGAAATGGAAACTTATTTCCACATAAAGACAAGTAAGTGCATATTGCAGCTTCTGGGTATTTTTTTTTAATAATCCTAAACTAGAATGGTAAATTCTGTAATGGGTCAAATAACCTATTTTGATAAAAATTAAATGTGTACATGTGTACACATTCCGAGAAGGACACTGAGAGAATTTTAGGGGTGATAAAAATATTTTCTATGTGCCATGCATTTATCAAAACGTCATGAGAGGGAAGGAATCATTTATAAAATTGTGCCTGTCTCAGTAGTGTTCTTATGTGGGTTAAATACAATGTCTGCAAAGTATTAAGCAAACAGCTTAACATATAACTCATTCATTCCCCCAAGTAGTAGAATTTTCTAGTTCCAAAATAGAAACTATAATAACATCCAAAGAAAGATACATTTAAAAAGTTATCTATCCTCCTTAAACTTTTCCACATACTCCAAAACTTCAAGTATTTGAAAGCTTCAAAGGAAATTAATTAAGGGGAGGAAGAAGAGGGAGAAATAGCTTCTCTTCAAAAGATAAGAAAAGGAGGTTAATTTTCTCTTCTATTTAAAACAGCATATTTTTTCATACAATTAAAGTACCATTTACTTGCAAGACTTAGTAGAAAAACAGGCAAAACGCACACAATTCAAAATTTGCAATTTAGCAAAACATGTTTTAAACTAAGCAAGAAAAGCATTAATTAGAAGTTTGTTGTTTCACTTTTTTCCCTCTTTGTTTGAAAATTACAGTAGGAGACTGTGAAATAATTTAGTAAATTGCTTCAGTTTTCTAAAAAGGACTCCAGGCTTCAAGTTCATGAACAGCTTAAAGGTAATTTCTACCCACATAAACTTGCACAGATGCTTGGATGCTCTGAAATGCAGAGACCGCTGGAACAATTAACACCTTCTGGCATAGAAAAACAAGTTAGCATTTATAATGTGGAAAAAAAGAATGTTCACAGTGGTTATCTTTTCAAAAGGAACTCCAATTTAGAGCAAAAGGATAGAATTCCACCATACTTCTTGGGATAAAAGTGGTTGTAAACTGTTTCTTGAAATAAATTTGTAGGGCTGTTTATTTCTCAACCTATGCAATGTCAGCTTCTCTACTTCCAGCCCCCTTTTTTAGCATCCTGAAGCTTCTGTAGTTCAGTTTATACAGATGAGCCCTCAGGGTAGAGCCAAGTCCAGCCCAGGCTTCGATCCAACACTATGTTGGTATGAAGTGGCCTTGCCACCTCATCCTGGGAGTGTTGCCACGGATGCCCCCTAGCTACCAGCACAGGAAGTGAGTGCTCCCTAGACAGCCACTCATCACCTATACTGGAATACTGGATACTTGAAAAATGAAGCACCAATAACAGAGTGGCCAGACACAGCTGCCATCCCAAATAAAATTATTCATTTGCATCACCATAATACATTGTTTGTGTCAAGGCTCAGGACATCTATCCAGCTAAGCTGCAAACATACATATTTTCAAAGTGGCAGTTAAGTAGTCTTTCCATTATATAAATACAGAATTTTGTATACTGTGCTTCTTTACTTTTTAGAATTCCCCAGAAGTAGACTTGTTGCTATTATTGTTGTTAGGTGCCTTTGAGTTGAGCAGGACTCACAGTGACCTTATAAACAAGGTATCTGAATCTTGTCCTCTCTATCCTGTGCCATGCTCACCATCTCTGGCACACTTAGTAAATTATTAATGTTGATGCTTGATTGTGAGGCAGCAAGGATGCTGTGGATAAATTATCTTTATACCAGGAAAGACTTGGGAACAGCTGTTACTGAAGTGATCCCTGAATTCCATGGGGATCGATGGGTACTTGGGGCCCCAAAGGTCAAGTGGAAGCTCTGGATCACCAGACAAGGAGAAGTGGTGATAGCAGAGTTGAGTAGTAGTTAGAATTCTGGCCTCGCATTGCTTTCATATTGACTAATTGGTCACAGTATCTCTGGAACTGAAGTAGCTGTGAAACTTAAGTTTTTATAAGCAGATGAGCAGTATGGCCTGTGAACAGAAATTTCACTTGCATCGCCATAATGCATTGGTACAGCCTCTCACAGATTGACTTGAAATGCCAGGACATGGACTGGGATGAGGCAAGAAAGTGCTCAGGTTATACATATATGAAGGAGACCTCATTCTGGCCGGTCACTCAAGAATAGGGCTAGTATTTGCATGACACTCAGCTTAACTCCTTCCCTAAATTTTGTGTCTCAGCTCTGCTTCTTTTGCTTGCCAGTTCCAGCCCTAACAGAACCCTCTACAAGAGAAGGAACACTACCAAACAGCAAAAATTTATACTACAAATCTTCCTTTTAAAGGGTCTGTGACTGTGGAAAGGGAAATAATTAGCCATTCACGAGAGGAAGACCCTCTATGAGGTGGATTGATTCAGTGGCTGGGTTAATGGGGGTAGGTGTGTTGGAGACAGTAAGATTGGCACAAGAAAGAGCAGGGTTTAGGACTGTTGTACATAGGGTCACTTTGAGTCGCAGGCGACTTGACAAAACAACAACAGAGATCACTGGGCACTGACTTGAACCCGAAATAATTTCTGAAGATCAAAGCACCATGTGCTTTACCAGTAAAATTAAGAGATCGGAAAAAGTCATGGGACCAGTTAACTCTGGCCTTAGTTCACCTCATAAGGGAACTCAGTGCCCCTAACCCAATCTCTGACTCTTTCCCTAGTTCAGAGTGTAAAACTATAATACACACTTTCAGGAACTGGTAAAATTCACACATTGGTTTCCTGACCTGAGATATGAGATGTTATAATAGCCAAGTCCAAATGGAAATCACTAAAATGGACTCTACATTCCAGTATAATAAACTTAGAGCAAAACTATCTTTGTTGATGGAGTGAGTTAGACAGATTAGAGTTAAATGCAAGAGTAGTGATTTCAACCACATCCCTATTCAATTGAACCACTTGGCATGGATGGGAAACAGATGAATTTAGGATAATAACAGTGGATTATCATAAAGTTAACAAGTGGTAACTCCAACTTCAGTTTGTATTACAACTACAGTTTCATTGTTAAATCAATTCAATAGACCACTCAGAAAGTGATATGCAACTTGTGATCTGATGATTGCTTTTTCCTCTACACGTGCTAGTAAAAATCATAAGAAGCTTTTTGCTTTAAACTGGAGAGTCAGAAATACATCTTAACCATCTTATTTCAGTGTTTTATCCATTCTCCATGCCTGAGTCATATTTTAGACCTAAAGGGTCTTAACAACATCTGTATTTCACAAAACATCAGGCTGAGCCAAACCAGCAAACACAGTAGAACAAAAGAAATAATAAAAGTCAGAGCACAAATTAATGAAATAGAAAACGAGTTGATGAAGTAAAAAGGTTTTGCTTTGAAAATATCAATTAAATTGAGTAACGTGGTTTTTTTCTAAGACAAAATGAGAAAAAAACACTATCAACATCAGAAATAAAGTAGGACCTGATCTTACAGAAATAAAAAGAAATTGCAATCTCATGAATAATTGAGTATTAACAAATTGGATAATATAAATGAGATGGACAAATTCCTAGAAACACAGAAATTACACAACCTGACTCAAGAAGAAATAGAAAATATCAAATAAGAGATTCAATCAGTAATCAACAACCTTTCAGGAAGAAAAAGTCCAAGACCAGATGGTTGCTGTATATATCCCACCCCTGCCCCTAAGGAAATACATTGACAGTTCCTTAAAATAATTATAGTAATATCTTATTATTCAAATATTCCATCTTAAATATACACCCCAAAGAACTTAAAACAGGACAATAAAAATTCTCAAAAGAATTCAAGCTATTAACTTGTATACTAATGCTTATTCAGCATGATTCAACAGTTTAAAGGTAGAATCTCACCCCAGTAGCAGTGGTGAAGTTTAACAAATCAGCAAGTAATAAATGTTTTAGAGGATGTGGTGAGATAGGAACTCTTGAACATTGTTGGTGGGATTATAAAATGGTACAGTCACTCTGGAAAGCAATTTGATGCTTCCTCAAAAAGCTGAACATTGAAATTCCACATGACTCAGCTATTCTACTGCTTGGATTATACCCTGATAAAATTAAAATTGGCACAAATAGAGACTTGTTCAGCAACGTTCATAGCAGCGTTATTGACCATAGCAAGAACATGGAAACAGCCCAGATGTCTAACCACATCAAATGGATTGAGAAATTATGGTACATTCACACAATGGAATATAATGCTGTATGCAGGAACAATGGTTTTGTAAATTATGACCTAACTTGGGAGGGACTGGAGAGAATTATGCTGAGTGAACTAAGTCCGTCCTATACAGACAAATACTGTGTAAAACCATTATTGTAGAATGAGCATGAAGATCCAAGGGGAGGGCAGGGTGGAAACAGAGGGATGAGGATGGGCAGGGGGAGTTAATCATAGGGTTACACACAATTTGATGGGGCGGTGAAGGAAATGGGAAAGATCTGGTGTGAAAAACAATGTATTCAAACTTTGTAAATAAACCAGTTTAAAATAAAAAGGCAGGGGATAGTTTAAAGGTAGAAACAAATGAAGTTATCAGTAGATGAATGATCAACAAACTGTAGTATATAAATACAATGGGGTATTTAAAAACCCCCAAATTCAAGTTCATTGCAATTGAATTGAAAACAACTTATGTCTGACCTTCCAGCAGGTTTTAGAAGCTGTAAACTACACAAGAAGAGAGTGTCCATCTTTCTCTTGTAGAGCAGCTGGTAGATTTAAACCATTTGCCTTTGGGTTGGCACCACAGTAGGACACCTGACCTTATCCATCCAAAATGGAGGTCAGAAAAGACTCTGAAGCTTACCCTAGAACACAGAGAAACCAACATGAAGAGGGAAAATGATGAAGAAAGATGAACAGAAAATTTCAAAGAGTAAATAAAGAAGATGAAGTATTGTACCAATATGTGCAAACAGTTGGAGAATCCAAAATGGAGGAATATGATCTATACTTCTCAAGCTCAAAGAATAGAAGAAGAAATTCAAGCCTCAAATTGCAGTACTGAAAGATTTTATGGCCAAAATGTTGTACAAAATATGAAGCATCTAAACAGGATGGAAGAAATACAGAGAGTCATGTTGCAGACTGAGGGTAAAGTAATAATGAAACAGACAGCCAAGAATGAGATAAGAAAGAGTAAAGACAGGGGGCCAGCAGTCCCGGTGACTGAAGTGCCCAAGCCATGCCTCTCTGTATATTTATTGAGAATCATCAGGAAAGTAAACAAAGGGTCATGGGAAAGTCATCTGCAGATAAGGTGGAGTTCTCTAGTGTTTACCTTATGCTAATCTCAGAAAGGACGGATTCAGTAAATATAAACTAAGAACAATACTGTTGACTCTTAAGGAATGCCTTAGTGATTCAGGGTGAACTCCAGCTTGTATTATGCCTCCCTTATATCCTGATACAGCATTTGGTTTATTATTAATATTAAATTTTATATTTGGCTTCCCACAGAGTCACAGTACCATAATTGGTTGAACCAGAGCTGTTTCAAGTAGCAGCCTATGAATAAGAATGAACAGTATTAAATGAAGAAGTTCAAGCTTCACTAAAGGCATTGGTAAAAAAATAAGGCCCCAAGAATGAATGGAATACCTAGTGAGGTGTTTCAGCAGACAGGTGCAGCTCTGGCTGTGCTCAAGAAGTCTTTTCCAATATATCTGGAAGACAACAACGTGACCAACCAAGTGTCTGCAGCCAGTGGATGATTGCAGAAACGACCATCAAGTATACATAAACAAGTTCAAATTGGAGGTGGAAAAAATGAAAACAGGTTCACAAGAATCAAATGTGGCCTTGAATGTAACCCAGCTGAATTTACAAGCCATCTCAATTACAGATTTGGTGCTTAAACTCTGATGAGTAAAGATTAAAAAAGTTGTGAGGTGACATCAAGGACATTTTCTCTGAAGAAAGCAAGAGGTCATTATAAAGAGAAGGAAGAAATACAAGATCAAAACTCTGAAACTTGCACTGGAATGAAAAGAAGCCAAAACAAGGGGAAGGAATGGAAAAGTAAGAGAATCAACCAGGAAAGATCAAAGAATTTGAAATCAGAAAGGTATGCTTCAGTTCTGTATCCTGTCTTCATAACTATTTAATAATATATGTTGAACAAATAATCTAAGAAACTGGACTATATGAAGAAGAATTTGACATCAAGATTGAGGAAGACTCATTAATAATTAATATCCTCTCTTATACAGATGACACATTCTTGCTTGTAGAAAGTGAAAAAGTCCTAAAGCACTTCAGAAGATCAACAAACAATCTTTATTTTTTTTGTTTTTGTTTTTACATTTTTTTCTAGATTTTATTAATTTTCATAAACATTTACAGAGATTTTGGGTTTCCATTCATTCATTAACAAACAATCTTTAATATCAAGTAAACATCAAGTAAAGAAATATCTTCACCATTGGACCAATAGGCAACATTATGATGGATGGAGAAAAGATTGAAGCTGTCAACAATTTTGTTTTACTTGTATATACAATCAACATCCACGGAAAAAAATTCAAAAGATATTAGGAAAATCTGTTATCAAGGACACCTCTGTAAAGTGCTAAAAGGAAAAGTTCAGACCTATTATCCATAGAGTCGCTCTGAATCATAGTGATGGCACCTAACAACAATGAAGCTTATGGGAAACAAGGGGTATGAGTTGTCCAAATCTATTTGTCCTTGTCAGAGGCCACAGGACCATATGTAGAGGTGACATGGTCCATAAAAGACTAAACCTTTCTGAAGGATTTTCTTACACCCAGATGCCCTACACCATCCTCACGTTCTTCAATATACCCAAGCCCACTGTTGCATTCCCTTTGACACCCCATCTTTTTGAAGGTCTTTATCTCACTGGTCCTCTGCCTTTCCCACCATGCTGTCATTTTCTAAGAACTACCTTCTGTTGACCACATGCTCAAAGTATATGAGACAAAGTTTCACCAACCTTACCTCTAAGGAGCACCTTGGTTGCATTTCCTTCAAAATTGACTTCTTTGTTCTTTTGGCAATCCATGAGCTATTCTGTACTCTAATACCACAATTTAAAGCTATGAATTATTCTCCTGTCATTTTTTTCCTTTTCTTATTTTATTATTATTAATTTTAGTGAAAGTTTTCAGAGACTTTGGACTTCCATTCATTCACTGTTGCACTTTTCTCCCTGTCCACCCCTCACCCCCGTCATCTTTATTCTTTGTCTAACTTTCAGATACATAGCAAAAACCTTAAAAGACTATGGCATGGATCAGGCATACCTTAGTCTTTAAACGTACATCACTGTTCTTTTTTTTTTTTAATTAATTTTAGTGAAAGTTTACAGAGACTTAGGGTTTTCATTCATTCATTGTTGCACTTTTCTCCTTGCCTACCCGCTTCCCCCCAGTACACTCATCTCTTTGAAAAGTAAAAGAAAAATTCTTTCCTTGTTGTACAATCCCTTCTCCACAAGTCCCCTCCACTATGCAGCCTTCATTCTGGACTCCTGACAATAATATCTAATCATATATCCCTTTTAAACAACTCTCTCCCTTATCTGTTTTAATGCAATAAACATTATTTATGCCCTCTTTCTCAGTCTTCCCTCAAGTCCAATGTCAGTCCCATTTTACAGCAGTGGCACTATGCAATATTTTCCTTTTGTGACTGAGCTATTTCACTCAGTATAATATCATCCAGGGTCACCCATTTTGTATATTTCATGAGTTCCTTGTTTTTCAATGCAGCATATTATCCCATTGTGTGAATAAACTAGAGCTTGTCTGTCAATTCATTTGGTGATGGGCACTTGGGTTGTTTCCAGCTCTTTGCTATTGTGAACAAGACATCATTGTTCTTTAGTGTTTTGAAGAAGTCCTTTACTAAATATTTTTCCAGTGTAAACACATCTTTATGCTAGCATGTGAATAAAATGTTTGGCTTTCAACTGAAAATACAATAAAGTGCTAAAGAGCAAGGCTGTTGTCTTTAAAGACTACAGAACATCTGACCTAACTCATGGTGTTTTCAATTGCTTCATATGCATGTGGAAGCTGCACAATGAATAAGGAAAGCCCAAGAAGAACTGATGTCTTCTTAATGTGGTGCTGGTGAAGAGTATTGAATGTCCCATGGACTATCAAAAGAACAAGTCAGTCGTGGAGGGGGCACAACCAGGGTGTTCCTTAAAGGCAAGGACGGTGAAACTTCATCTCACATACTTCAAGCATTTTGTCAGGAGGGGCCAGTCTTTGGAAAAAGACCTCATGCTAGGAAAAGTGGAGATAAAGAGAGGACGTTCAGTGAAATCAATTGACACAATGACTGCAAAACTGACCTCGGTATCTCAGAAACCATGAGGATGCCGTAGGACGGGGCTTGGTTCAGGACTGTTGTTCACAGAGGTGCCATTAAGTTGTGGAGTCTACTTGATGTCACTTAATAGTATTACAGTTATGAACCAAACTCACTGCCATTGAGTCAGTTGTGACTCCTAGCAACACTATCAGAACAGAGGAGAGCTAGCCAATAGAATTTCACATACTCTAAATCCTTAGCAGATTGCCTCACCTTTCCTCTATAGAATAGCTAGTGAGTTAGACTATCAACCTTTTGGCTAGTAATGTAAAACTTAAAAGTGTAATGATTATAATTTATGTACCCACACCTGCCTAGTAGTAAAGCAGCTGCACTGCAATCACAAAGGCACATGGTTCAAACCCACCAGCTGCTTCATGGGAGGATAAGCAGTCTTCTCCAGTGCAATTTACTGCCTCTGAAAATCCACTGGAAGGTCAGCTATAGGTCAGTTCCAATTCCATGGCATACAACAACAAACATACCTTTATTTGGGGATGTTTAATTTAGTTGTTTTCATTTTAGTAACAAAAAGACTATTTTTGTTCATAAATGTTTTACATTAGCTCCACTTAATGTTTTAAAACTAAATCCTTGACTTTCAACTTCAGGTTAGGAGCACAGATGTGTAAATTGAGAAACACCCAATCTCCCAGTCAGGTTGATGATGCAAAAATATTGGCTATGTTTCCCACTATTTATAACCATTTTGATTTTTTATTTTATTTTCTCCTTCCACCTAATCTAGGTTTTTGTTTTTTAAATTCCCACAGGGGCTACCAAGAATATGATCTCATAACTATAAATATTTTGGCTTTGTAACAACAGTCTGTGGGTGGGAACAGGTCACATAATTAATTATCTTCTCTGGGCAAGTGGCCTAAGTATTTTCCCAGAGCAATTACGAAAGGATCGATGCTTTTGAGTTGTGGTGATGGAGAAAATTATTGAATATCCCACAGACTGCCTAAAGAACAAATAAGTCTATCTTGAAGGAAACACAGTGTGCTCCTCAGGGGCAAGAATGGTGAAACTTTGTCTCACACACTCTGGGCATGTTGTTAGGAGAGGTCAGTTCATGGAAAAATATATCATACTTTTTAAAAAGGTGGAAGAGGAGAAACTCTCATCAAGAGAGACCCACAAGCTACAGAACTGGGCTTGAGCATGTGGGAGATTGACTCAGTGACTACAGCAGTGGGCTCGGGCACATGGGAGACTGACCCGGTGACTAAAGCACTGAGCTCAGGCCTGTGAGAGATGACCCAGTGACTACAGAACCGGGTTCGGGCTCATGGAAGACTGACCCAGTGACTACAGCACTGAGCTTAGACCTGTGAGAGCTTGTGCAGCTGCTGCAGGACAAGACAAGGTCCCCATCTATTGTTCACAGGATCACTGTGACAGTCAGGTTAATGGTACCTACTACAACAATAGGGAAGAGGTAATGGAGATCCTTTTTTCTCTCTGCGTTTATAGAAAGTCAATTCCCAAATTCTTTATTCAGGAACTTGTGCAGTATTGAGGTCACACTGTGCAGGTAGGTTGTCATCTGGTTCAGTAGTAGCACTGGTCCCTCTTCCCTGAACTTGTGACCACCCAGGGTCCAAGCCAAGGAGGCAGAGCCAGTCTTGATAGCAACAGGGGCAGTGGGCCAAGTGGGGATAGTAAGTGCATTCACATAAGTACCTGTGAAAGAGCCTTCCTCATCCACCCTGCATCTCCTCTTGTAAATCCACAGCTTTTACTGTATTTCATTCAGATTTCAAAGCAGATATTTTAGGAACAATTGTCCTGCCAATCAACTCCTCTATAACCATCACTTTCAGAACAATTACTGAGCTATATAGTAGGTAACAGATCGAAAGATTCCACAGTGCATTTGATTATAGCAAAGCACTCAGCAGTCACATAGTGAAATCAAATCAAATCAAGTGATGCTTTGAAACAGGCTAGATGATACCCTTCTTTCACTGGATGCAGCAGGCTTGTGGCACATGAGAAGTATTTTTAGCTGGGCTAAAATCCCACAACAGTGTGTATAATAGGGAGGATGTATTTCCAGTTAACCTCTCCTAAAGTTTTTATTCTGGTAAAAGATAGTCATCAAATAAATTTAGTCACAGATTACAATTATGACTGAAATGAGCTAGAAGTTCAGGAAGCTAAAGGATGATAAATCAAGGACACTTGGTATATTCTTATGAGGATGGGCTGTCAGGAATGATGAATAAATGTTTGCTAAGGGAATGTAATAGAAGAAGTATCATAGTCACTGTAACAAAAGAATTAGTTAACACTGAATCAATCCAGAAGTAGCATATGATCAAGAGCCAGTGGTAATAAAGGAAGACGTTCAAGCTGCACTGGAAAGCACTGGGAATACCAGTGGAGATGTTTCAGGAAACCACTGTTGTCATGTAAATGCTCAATTGCTTATGTCAAGAAATTTGGCCACCTGGCAATCTGACTATGTTATTTTGTATCCTTGGGAACCAACCCATTGCTGACTCTCCAGCAGCATTTCAGAGTCAGTTAACTGCATGGAAGGAGATTGCCTCTCTTTCTCCTGTGGAGCAGCCGATGGACTCAAACCGTGTACCTTTGCATTGGTTGCACAATTCCTTACCACCAAGCCACCCATGCTCCCTAAGTGACTGTAAGAGGACCATATTTGTTCTCATTCTTTAAAAAAGTAAAACAATGGAGTATAGAAATTATCAAACAATATCAATATCACATGCAAACAAAATCTTGCTGAAGATCATTAAAAAATGATAGAACAGTACACTGGCAGGGAACTGTCAAAAAATTCAAGCTAGATTCAGAAGAGGCCAAGGAATAAGTAATATCATTAGTGTTGGCAGATGGTTTTTGACCAAAAGTAGAGAATACCAGAAAGATATTTAGTTGTGTTTTATTGATTATGCAAAGGCATTTGTCTGTGTGGACCTGAATTAATTATGGTTGATATTGGGAAGACTGGAAGACAAGGCGTACATATATAACTAGGTCGTGAGCTTCAAAGATGGGAAGTTCTGGATTCAACTTTACCCTCTTGAAATCAGGAAATGCCTATCTTCCCAAAATTCCACTAGGCTTAACCGGCAGTCAGGGGAACACTCAAAACATAGCAAGGCCTACATATATAACTAATTTATAGACCAAGAGGCAATTATTCAAAGAGAACAAAGGAACACTGCATGTTTTGAAATCAGGAAAGGTGTGCATCAGGATTGTAGCCTTTCTCCATACTTATTTAATCTGCATGCTAAGCAAATTATTCAAGAAGCTGTATTATATGAAGAAGAATGTGACATCAGGGTGGGAAGAAGATTCCTGAACAACCTGCATTATGTAGATATCACAACCTTGCTTGTAAAAAGTGAAGAAGATTTAAAGGACTTAACACCTGAGGAAACCAAAAGGCTGCTCGGAATTATAAAGCAAAATACTACAATGAAATGTGCGAGGAGCTAGAGTCAGAAAATCAAAAGG
>NW_006400325.1:194006-194536 GCF_000299155.1 Elephantulus edwardii | reverse complement strand
TCCCAGACTCATTCTATGAAGCAAACATATCCCTGATACCAAAGTCAGGTAAAAACAGAACCAAAATAAAAAGCTATAGGCCAGAGACTCTCATGAACATAGATGCAAAAATGCTCCATAAAATCAAAGTCAACAGAATCCAACAGTACATTAAAAATATAATTAATCATGATCAAGTGGGATTCATAATAGGTATACAAAGGATGGTTCAATATATGGAAAACAATTCAGATAATTAACATAAACAAAGCAAAGAACAAGAAACACATGATCCTATCAATTGATAAAGAAAAGGCCTTTGGCAAAATCCAACAATCCTTCCTAATTAAAAAATTATCAAAATAGGAATAGTGGAAAGTAAAAACACAAAACTAAGGGCCAAAATTGTTCTCAATGCACAGAGATTAAAGGCATCTCCCTTGCAAACAGGAACTAGGGAGGATTCCCACAATTACTTCTCTTATTCAATATTCTATTGGAAGACAAGTGAGACAAGAAAAGGAAATAAAATGTATTCAAATTGGTTAAGA
>NW_006400325.1:173797-193684 GCF_000299155.1 Elephantulus edwardii | reverse complement strand
TGAGCCAAATTTCATTTTCTCTGACACACCTACCCTCATTGCCCTAGTCACTGAGTCAATCCATTTCATCCAGTATCTTCCTCTCTTGTGCTGTTCTTTCACCTTTCCAAGTATGATGTCCCTTGTCAAGGACTGGTCTCTCCTGGCAACATGACCAAAGCATATCAGATGAAGCTTTGAAATCCTTGCCTCCAAGGAGCAGCCTGGTTTCACCCTCTCCAGGAGAGACCTAATTATTCTCTTTGCTGCCCATGGTATGATCAACACTCTTCTCCAGCACCACAATTCAAATGGCATCGATTCTTCTTCTATCATCCTTAGTTATTGTACAGCTCTCTGACGCATTGCAGTAATTGTTGATACCATGGCTTGAATCAGGCACACGTTAATCTCTAGATTGGCATCATTGCCTATTAGTACGCTAGACAGGTCACTGACAGCAGGTTTTCCCAATGCAATTGGTCTTTTGACTTCCTGACTACTGGTACCAAGACTGTTGATTGTAGAACCAAGCAAACTAAAGCTGTTAAAAATCTCAATCTCTTCCCCATCTTATCATGATGATTCTGCCAATTGGCCCAGTGGTGAGAAGCTTTGTTTTCTTGATGTTGAGCTTCAATCCATACTGAAGGCTGAAGTCTTTGACCTTCTGCAGTAAAAGCCCCAGGTCCTCCTCAGTTTCAGCAAGCAAGTTTCTGTAATGTGCATAATGTAGGTTGCTGATGAGTCTTCTTCCAATCCTAATGCCACATTCTTCCTCATAAAGTCCAGCCCCCTGGATGATCTGTTCTACATAGAGATTGAAAAAGTAGAAAGATCAGATGCATCCCTGGCATTCATCTTTTCTGATCTTGACCCATGCAGTGTTTTCTTGAATTCTGATAATTGCCTTCTGGCCCACGTATAAGTTTCACATGAGCACAATCAAGTGTTCTGGGATTCCCATCCTTCTCAAGGTTAGTCACAATTTGTTGTGATCTCCACAGTGAAATGTCTCTGCACAGTCTATGAGACATAGACATTCCTCTGGTACTCTCTGCTTTCAGCTAAGATCCATCTAACATTGGCTATTATGTCCATAGTGCCTTGGTCTCTTCTAAATTCAACCTGTACATCTGGCAGCTCTCTTGATGTGCTGTTTCAGTCTTTTTTTGGATAATCTTCAGCAGGATCTTGCTTGCATGTGGTATTAATGATATTGCTTGATCATTTCCATACTCTGTCACATGACCTTTTTTTTTTTTGAATGGGAATAAATATGGATCTCTTCCAGTCAGTTGGCCAGAGAGATGTCTTCCAGATTTCTTGGCAGAACTTGATGAGCACCAAGGAACCATTTGTTTGTTGAAATACATCAACTGGTATTCCATTAATTTCTGGGGCCTTGTTATTTTGCCAATTCCTTCAAAGCAGCTTGAACTTCTTCCTTCACCATTGCCTCTTCATCATATGTTGTTTCATGAAATTATTCTGTGTCAGCCAATTATTTCTGGTATATGGACCCTGTGTGCTCCTTTCATCTTCTTTTGATGCTTCCTGAGTTGTTCAACATTCTGTCCACAGCGTCCTCACTTAATATTGTGAAAATGACAATTCTACCAAAGGCAATCTACAAGTTCAATGGAATTCCAACACAGATACCAATTTCATTCTTCAGTGAGGTGGAAAAGGCATATTCCTGTTTTATCTGGAATGGAAACGGACCCCAAATAAATAAAGCATTACTGAAAAAGAGAAACAAGATAGGAGGCATCACACTCTCTGATTTCAAATCCTACTATATTGCTGTGGTGGTCAAGACAGTGTGATATTGATATAGAGACAGATACATAGGTCAATGGAATAGAATGAAGAATGTAGAAATCAGCTCATCTATGTATGGTCAACTAATTTTTCACAAGCAGATGAAAATCAGTCAAGTGAGGAAACAACAGCTTCTTTAACATATGGTGTTGGCAAAATTTAAAAATCATCTACAAAAAACTCAAGGAAGACCCATACTTTACATTTTACACAAAACCCAACTCAAGATGGATCAGGTATCTAGAAATAAAATCAAAGACTATAAAACTCAAAAATAGTAACAAAAAAATCTAGGAACTACTGTAGAAGCCCTAATCCACAGCATGAACAGACTTCCAAGCATATAAAATAGATGAACGAGATCTTCTTAGAATCAAATCCTTACATACATCAAAAAACTTCAATAGGGTACCAAAGGAAATCCACAGAATGGGGAAAAATATTAGGCAATGACACATTTGATAAAGGAGTCATATATAAAATTTCTATTCTAGCACCTCAATAAGAAAAAGGTAAGCACCCAATTGCAAAAATAGACACAGAATATGAATAGACCAAAAAAGACAGTCAGATGGCAAACACACACATGAAGAAATGTTCAAAATCCTAGCTATCAGAGAGATGTAAATCAAAACAACTGTGACATATCTCACACAGCAATAACAGCAAAGTTCAAAAGCGCGGCAAACAACAAATGCTGGTGAGGTTGTAGAGAGACTGAAACTTTAATTCACTGCTGATGGAAATGTAAAATGGTACAGCCATTATAGGGCTGTCTGGTGCTTTCTCAAAAAGTTTGAAATAGAAATAACATCTGACCCAGCAATTCCACTACTGGGAACATACACTAAATAAACCAGAGCTGTGATTCAGATGTACGCACACCAATGTTTATGGCTGTGTTATTCACAATAGCAAAGAGTTGGAAGCAACGTAAGTGTCCATCAACAAACAAATAGATACAAAACCTATGGTACATTTGTTGTTGTTGTTGTTGTCATTGTTGTTAAATGCCACTGTAGGTGACTCATAATGACCCTTTGAACTTTCTTCATTTCTCCAAGTTCATAGGGTTTCCAGAGGCAAGATATTTCAGAAGTGGATGACACTCCTGCTTCCAAGCTTGTTTTAATCGGGGAGCTCCACCGAATACTGTCTGCCATGGGTGACCAATATCGCATATGGCACATAAGGGTCACAGTGTTCAGCTTCACAGCCACCATGAGTTACCTCTGTACAGTAAATGGACAGACCAGTGCTATACCGCCTAGAAGAATGTCTGACCAAAAACAATTAAAAACAGGCCTGAAGGATGCAGATTAAAATCACCCACCTTTGGCTTGGCAGCATCACTTTCTGTCCATTAGGCCACCTGATTTACACAATGGACTATTAGATAGCACTGAAAAACAATGAACTTGTAATACATGATGCAACATGAGTGGGCCTAGAGGACATTATGCTAGGGAATATCTCAGTTACAAAAGAACAAATACTGCATAACACTGCTGTTATAAAATAGGACTGATATGGGGAGTTGAGAGGTGAATAGGAAAAGAGTATATGAGCAGAACTGTCTGTAAGAATTATATATAAATATATAAGTCATTATATGTGTGACAACAATCTGGAATAGGAGGTGCATTGCAAAGTGGACTGGGGATGGGAGGAGGAGGGAGGAGAATGTGCAACCATGAATGAATTTTTTTTTAAAGTGGGGGGAATAATAAGAAAAAGAAATTTTAAAAGGACAGCAGCTTTCTTAACATTATTGTTATTGTTATATGCCATCGAGTTACTTAAAACTCACAGCGATGCTATGTACAAGAGCCCTAAACCCTGCATTAAGAAAACAAAAATCCTCACCATTGGATTAATAGGCAACAGATTGAAGTTTACAATTTCAATTTCTCTTGGATCTTTACTAAACACCCATGGTAGTTGCAGTCAAGAAATCAGAATATTGCATTGGGAGAATCTGCTGTCAAGGTCCTCTTTAAAGTGCCACCGAGCAAGGATATCAGTTTAAAGACTAAAGTGTGCTTGATGCAAACTATAGTATTTTCAATTGCTTGGCGTGCATGTGAAAATTGGACAATGAATAGGGAAGATCTAAGAGCAAGCAATACCTTTGAAGTGCAGTACTGGAGAACAATATCGAATATCCCTTGAACTGTGAAAAGAACAAACAACTCTGTCTTGGAGAAAATACAATCTGCATGCTCCTTAAAGGCAAGGAGGGTGAAATTTTGCCTCATTTACTTTGGGCATATTGTCAAGAGGGCCCAGTCTTTGAAAAAACATCATGTTGGGAAAGGTGGAGTGTCAGAGGAGGAGAGGAAGAGATTGACTGTGATTGTAACAATGGGATTGTGCATGTGTGAGATTGTGATGATGGAGCAGGAGGTGGCAAAGTTCCAAACTGTTCATAGAAGTCACTATGAGCCGTAGTCAGCTTGATGACACCTAATGACAACAACATCAAGGAAATACAAGGGGGAAGAGACTTTAAGGTAGAGAAAAAACTACACACACAAAACCCTGTGGTAGAGAGCAGTGAGATTCCTTGTGCACGCAACAGGATGGAGCTCAACATGGTAATTCAAATTCTCCTAGGACCCTACCAGGGTAGAACCAATACACACAGCTCCTCATAAGTAAGGGCTGCTTCTTCTTGTTATGTGCCACAGAATCACCTAGATCCCACAGTGACCCAAAGAGCAGTGTATCAGAATGTCACCTGATGCCATGTCCTCCTCTCAATCTCTGCCATGCTCAAACCCACTGTAGGTGCTGTGAAAAAAAGCAGAGCACCAAATGTTTTATTTTCTCAAATGCTCTTCACTCTGGCCCTGCCCCACCTCCACAGGCTCCCTGTGGAACAAGGTCAGGGTTTAGGGAGTAGGAGACTAGTTCTACATGTCCATCTCTCTATGGAAATCTGTTCTATCTCCACCGAGGTGGCACAAAACGTCTAGAAACTTTGCATCTCTAGTCACCACGGGCTGTTCAAAAAGGCCAACAACAGAATCTCCCTTAATAGAATCTGAATTCTTTTTTTAATTTGCCACAAATTAATATATGTGCCACCTATCTACCCCACGGGGCTTCAAACCACACATGGCACTGGAGGGTGGCATTTGACTCGAGAATGAAATCAATGCCTATTACCCCTTTGGGAGGGTGAATGATGCACGCTCAGAGAAAAAATGAATTGTTCTTAAAGTTTCCCCATAATTTTCAGGCAGCAGTGCCTTTATAAACTTGTCAAGCTGATGGAGCTGAAGTCTGTCCCCTTAATTAGGAACAAGCAAGAGGACCCGATGAGACAGCGAGGAGTGCAGTCCCTCCAACGGGGATGAATGGAGCTAATTAAAACCAACAGCTCTCCTTTGCCTGCACGGCATTGTGCAAACAATCCGAGTGATGATGTATTCTGACCAAATTAAAAAGCAATTAGCTTCCCTACAGATGATTTATAGGGAAAGACGATGAACTTTGAATAAACACTGAGCACTCATAGCCAGTTTGGAAGAGGAAACACTCAGTCATGTCAGGATTCATTCCAATCTGACTTCAGCACTTGGATGGCAAAGTTCCTCAGAGGACCTACAACCCCGCACTCACATGACTCATGGGATCACAGAAGTGGACCAGTTTGGCCTACAGGATTCTTGCTTTACTCAGGATCTCCAGGTTCACTTGTCCATGATAACACTGTTGTTAGGTATGTCGAGTAGAGTACAATTCCTAGTGACCCTATGAACAACAGCTGTGAACCCTGGCCTATCCTATGCCATCCTCATAATTTCTGACATACTCAAGCCCATGGCAGTCACTGTGTCAATCCATCTCAATGAGGGTCTTTCCTTCACTGACCCTCCACCTTTCCAAGCATAATATCCTTTTCCAAGGACTGGTACTTCCTAATAACATGCCCAAAAATATGTGAGATAAAGCTTCAATATTCTTGTCTGCGAGGAACAACACTCTGACCGCACCTTCTTCAAGACATTATCTTTTTTGTTCTTTTGGCAACCTGTAGGATAATCAATACCCTTCTCCAACACCACAACTTAAAGGTATCAATTCTTCTGTTGTCCTTAGTCACTCTCCAATTCACAGATGACTTATGGGTAATTGAAAAGATTAAATTACCTGAATCAGATGCAGCTTTGTCTTTAAACTGACATCACTGCTCCTCCTTAACAGCTTTGGTCCTTGACAGAAGATTTAGCCGTGCAATATGTCGTTTGATTTTTTGACTGCTGATTCCAACGGCCAGGGAAAGTATTTCAACAAACAGATGCAGCTCTGGATATGCTCACTAGTTCATGCCAACATAATTAAAAGGAAGCTAGTTGGCCAACCAACTGGAAGAGATCTGTATTTTTTCCCATTCCTAAAAAAAAGTCTTCCAACAGAATGTGAAAATTAGTGAACAATATCATTAACATGATAAGTAAAGTAAGTAAAATCTTGAAGCAGTACATTGACAAAGAACTGCCAGAAATTCAAGCTGGATTTTGAAGAGGCTGTGGCACCAGAGATATCACTGCTGATTTCAGATGGATCCTGGTTGAAAGCAGAGAATACCAGAAGTATGTTTATTTGTGTTTTATTGACTGTGCAAAGGCATTTAACTATGTGGATCATAACAAATTATGGCTTATGTTGGGAAAAGTAGGAATCCCAGAACATCAATTGAGCTCATATGAAACCTATCCTTAGACCAAGAAGCTGTCATCCCAACAGAGCAAGGCAACATTGCATGGTTTAATGATAATTCAGGTGATAATAAAGAGTTATTTTAGCTTCTACCACATTGTAGGGGAGCTTTGGTGGGCTAGTGGCAAGGAGTGGTGCTGCCAATCCAAAGGCAGGTGGTTTGAATCTACTAACCCCTCCACAAGATAAAAATGGGCAACCTTCTCCCATATAATTTACATCTTCTGAAAATTCATGGGAAGGTCCGCTATGAGCCAGTTCCAGCAATGCATTAAGCTGACCAAACTAATACTTTTGTTCTTCTGGGAGAGGGAAAAAGAAATAATTTATGATTGGGCCTGCAGTCCTCAGGGAAACTCTCTTGCATTACAATACTATTCACTATCTATTTTCATGACAAAAGCTAAAGGGAGTGGCAGTCTTCTGTACAAATCCTTGGGTTGAAATCAGATAAATACATAATTCAAGTATGCATCCATATACCTACATATACAGGTGTCTCTGGGTGATGATGCAAATGGCTACCATGCCTGCTGCTAACTGAAAGGTGGGAAGTTTGAGTTCACCCAAAGCCCCTCAGAGAAAAGACCTGGCAGAACATTTCTGAAAAACCAGCCACTGAAAAGCATGGGAAGCGGGTCTCCTCTGACAAGAGTGGTATCAAGTTGATGGCAATTACTTTATTATCATTACATGTACACACACACACCATGTGCATATGTACTAAGTGTGTATGTGTACATGTGTATTTATGTGAGACGTCCTCAGGTAACACAAACTGCTTGTATGCAGCTCTTGACTAGAAGGTTGGCAGTGTGAACACACTCAATGGCCTCTCATGAGAAAGACTTGATAGTTCACTTACACAATTTCAACCAAGAAAACCATGGCCATCAGTTCTACTTTGTAACACATGGGCGTGCTGCAAGCTGGAATCCACAAGGTGACAGTGATTTTTTAAAAAGCTTGAGAAAGCTCCTTAATCTCTTGGGGGGGAAAAATTTTTTTAAGGACTTAAAGGTACTAATATAATGTATAATGCTCTTAGACTAGAGTCCAAAACACAGTAACTGAAAAATTAAAATTCATTCTCATGGGCTCAGCACCAACTCATAGCTGACCCTCTGATCTTTCAGAGGCTATAAACCCCACGGGAGGAGACTGTCCATCTTTCTTCTGTGGAGTCAGTTGTGAATTCTAACAGCCAGAGAATTAGCAGTGCAACTCAGCAGAACTTTCTAAAATATAGTGAGCACTATGTAAATATTAGTTGTTACCGTTTTAAAAAATATGCCCGAGTATTAAAGAATTGGTGTATATAACACAATGCCAATAGTCTCATTGGCAGTTGTTTTCAATAAACATGGTAGTATAAAGAAGAGCATAATTCTTCCCTGTGGAGTTCAAATTATTCTTAATTTTAATGTAAAAAATATCAAAGTTTGAAATTACATTGTTTTCTTTTTTGCAGATCTCAGGTACAAAAGGTTTCTTACGAATGTTTTTTTGATGGAGGCTTTTCAGGATGGAAGCAATTACCTGTTTGCTGTAGTGTAGTACATTTACTGTTCAAAATAGCTTTCCTAGGCCTTTGACTTTGGCCACAGGGCTGAGTGAGAACACACAAATAGGATGTGAAGACTGTTAGGATTAAATTGCTTGTATGATTAGTCTTGCCATTTTACAAGTTTTAAATTGAACTCCAGAAGTTGAGAATGTCACTAGCAGCGAGGAAGAAGCGGAGAGTGGAGCTCATGTTCTTCAGGGCCAAGAACCAGCAGCTTCAGCAGAGAACCAGAATTCAACAGGACACAGAACTGACCAGGGAATGATGCCCCACACACAGCCAGAAGTGGAAAAAGTGGAAGGGGAGGAAGAGCTAAAAGAAGGGGGAAACAGAATAACCTGCTCTTTTTTAGTTAACTTATGAATATTCATGAGCTACAGCATCTTTTGTTTCCTAACTCATCAGAGGTAGATTCAAATGAGAACAAGGGCTTTATTATTCTACAAACAATAGACTCTCCACCAATGGATCTCAGTGGAAGAAGGAAATGTGAACCTGAAGCAAGCATAGTTGCACAGTGTTATCATTCCAGAAGAGATCCTTTTAAAGCGGATCTGAAGCTTTGCCAGCAGGCGTCCTTTCCCCTTACCTCTTAGCTTGCCCTTGGCACTTACCTCTTACAAAATGTTGTTTACTCATGTTATTTCATAGGATACTGAAGAGCTCAGAGAAGAGCAAATTCTCATCTTTTCCTGGTTCATTGTTCTTTAAGGAATCTTGAAGTGCTGCGATTAATTCCCATCTCTCAATTTCCCACACCCGCTCTCAGAATGGCCACACTGTTTTAAAAAATGCAGTCAAAGCAGCAGTACAGACTGGGCCAAGGTCATAGACTGTCAGAAAGCTATTTTGTAGCTCCAGTTTTCTCCCTGACCTGCAGGAACTAGACTTTCTGCACAACTCCAATTTTCCTATTTTAGTGAACCAACTAATCAAATGAGCTGCTCCTTGTTGCTGCATGCCTTCAAGTCAGAACTGACCCTCTAATGAGTTTTCAGAAACAGTAAATTGCACAGGAAGAGCTGGTGGATTCAAACCTTGTGCCTTTGTATTGCAGTCCATCTTCTTACCATTAGGCCATTAGAGGTCCCTGATCAAAAGAGCTAAGGTAACAAAATATTCCACATCCATGTGTGGGCTGATGAAAGTTGTTCATTCAACAATCTCGCCTCCTCTAATAATACGTGTATAAACCTGTACTAACAGGTGGCTTTCATAGAGGGAGAGCTCTAGTGGCTCCTTTCTCCAGTAGCCTCAGAAACCCAGTGGAGGGGCGGGGCTGTAAATGCTTCTGACTTGACAGCAAGGAGTCTGGGTTTTATTAGAGAAGTTGATGAGCTAAATCCATATACCTAATCCTAGGCTGGGCACAGCTGTGATTCAGGACTCATCATGGCCTTTGTTGCATTGATTCTTTGTATGGCTCACAAGTTAAGACCCATTTGTCCTCATTAAGTGAACTCCCAATAGGCTGTTGACCTGTCCACCTGAGGCAAAGTTCTGTGTCTGCTCCTCAGAACATCCCATGCGGGTGGGCCCTCTCACTGGTGTTTATCACTGGCTAAAGGGAGTCCAAGAGACACCCGCTGGGCAAAAACCAATCGCATCGAGAACATGCACTGAAACTATTTCTCAGGCAGGAAGTGGCATGACTGATGACTGGTCAAACTACACGTGTTAGAATGAGCCTGTGAACAGGGGAGAGTGGCCGCAGGCCGCTGCCTAGAACACCCCAAGTCTTTAAAGGGGATGAGGAAACCCTTGAAGGTGGGCTGTCCAATCCACTCTGCAGGACAGGCCCCGCAGCTGGGTCCTGCGTGGGTGTAGATCTAGGAGGTTGGGGTGCCTGTGCATGGCTGTCGGTGGACATCAGCCTCAGTTAGGGTGACTTTAAGCACTTCCGGAAAGTGCAGGTGTGAGGTACATTGTGGCTCCTCAGGTGATCTCATCCTGCAGCAGATGCTAGGAATCCAGGCCACCAGCTCAGAGGGGCAGCAGGGCTCTGCCAACCCTTCCCAGGAGGATGACCTCTACGAGGGTTCTGCAGCACTGACGACCTCTAGATGCTCAGACAAGGACGCAGGGGCACCCTGCTAAGGTTTCAGCTCCCAGGGGGCGAGTGCGAGGGCATTTAGGGGCTTGAGGGCGCACGTCCGGCAGTGCAAGCGCGTGTATTCCTAGGGGTGGTTCACCATTCAGCACACATCCTCTGGGTAAGTCAGCCTCCTTTTCTAGGAATCAAGGTGCGAGGCAGGCCGACCGCGCAAGCGCAGTCTTGGACTAGCTGTTATGTGGAATCAAGTCGCCTGCGACTCATAGCGACCCTATGACCCTAAACCAATAGAGCAGGGACCCATAATAGTCCCCCGGTAATTAGCTCACCGCCTCATCTAGATTTAACAGCACAAGGCTGGCGGGCCGACGGTGCGCGCACATGCGCATGTTTACGTCCCCACCTCCATGAGCCAGCGCGCCACCTTTCCCCAACTTCCCAGGAGCGCTGAGAGCGCATGCGCATTTGGCTAAGTCGGAGTCCAGGGCTGGGCGCCCAAGCGGTGGCGCATGCGCGCTGTCTTCACGCCGCTTCCGTCGGGGTCGGGGTCTGGCCCGGTAGTGGACGCTGATCGAACACTGCCCAGTCTGCCTACTCCCCTGGCCCGCATGTCCCGGCACGTGTTCCTCACCGGGCCTCCAGGTAACCCGGCGCGGCAGGCTGGTGTGAGCCCGGGCGCCCGGGCGTGGGGAGGGAGCGGCTGGACCCCAGCGTCCTTCATCTCAAAAACTTAAAGTCTGAACTACCCACCCCTTCTCAGGAGAATTGCTCCTAAATACCCAAAATGAGGTGGAGGGAGATATAAATGACAAAATGTTATAAAAAACAAGCATCAGCCTAGTCATGCGATGCAACAGTGTATGTGCTGCTCTTTAGGTGTCAGAGGCCAGAATCAAGCAGGAAGGCAGCCTCTTGGCCAGTGGCCACTCATCGCGGACCTGGACCTTCCTCCTCCAGTTACGGATCTCACGCAGGTTGAGAAGCCCTGTCCTTACAAGACCCTTCAGCCCGTCCCCAAGGGCTGACCTCATTCCTATCGTCTTGGAATAAGAACCCACCCGTAGTTTCCCCTTCAGCATTTTTTTGAAGGCAGTAAATCACAGATTTACTGAGATTACTCATTCTTCTCCGGAAGAGCAGCTAGTGGATTCAAACCACCGGAGAAGTGTTGCATTTGTGGTAACAGCATAGCTCCTTACAGATAAAGCCATCAGAGGCGTAGGGGAGCAAAGGCTTGGCTTAAAGTAGAATTTTCTTTATGCCAGACATTAGAGGGAGAAAGGTGATTTGAAGTTTCTAGTGTCCAAACAAAGCTTAATATTGCAGAGAATTGTCTTCAGAATGTTGACCTATATATCCTTCATTTGAATCTTTGGAATTCCTTGTCTCAGCAGGCTGGCCTCAAGACATCAGTATTCCCAACAGTTAACCTGTTAGTCATGATTATGTCTTCTTTAGACCTGTAAGTGGGATCTGAGTGTCTTGCCTGTCTGGCTCTGGCCTGTCTTGTCTTTATAAAAGTTTTAGGTGTACATAATTACACAAATGAAGCATGCACTCTCTCCACTTGCTCACTAGCTCATTACCTGATATTTGCCTCCATGACAGTGGTTAAGTCTGCAGTCCAGTTCTTTTTTACATTATCAACATAGGCATGGCAGTAGTGAATGCTGAGGTAGGAAGCTAGAGTAATCCTGACTTTAATAGCTACATGTTAGCTTTGCTAGTGGAGGGAGCTCTGGTGGCCTTGTGAATAAGGGGGTTACCAAGAAACCAATGATTCACAGTTCAGATCTATCAGTGGCTCTGCGGGAGAAGGTAGGCAATCTCACAATTACAGCCTCTGACTCCACAGTACATGTTGTTGTCAAGTCACCTGTGAGTCATAATGATCATATATACAACAGCATTAAACCTTGCTCTATCCTGAGCCAACTTTATCGTCTCCAACACACCTACCCCTATTACTCCAGTCACTAAGTCAATCCATCTGATAGAGGGTCTTCCCCTCCTGCACTGTCACTCCACCCTCCCAATCATAATGCAATCCCTCTCCAAGGAGTGCACCCTCCACAGTCATAGCAATACTCTTAAGGAAAAGTTTAACTGGGAGTTCTGGAGGTCTTGTTAGTAAGGGGTTGTACTGCTGACCCAAAGGCAGGCATTTCTAATTTATCAGCTGCACCACAGGAGAAAGATAGACAATCTCTTGCTGTATGATTTACAGCCTCTGAAAGAAGCCTGCTGGACAGTCAGCTATGAATCAGTTCCCACTTGATGGCAATGAGTGAGTGAAGCTCATGTTCTTCAGGAAGTATGTTCAAGGAGCCCAGCTGTTCATGGAATGCCATGGCCTTTCCACTGTTAGAACATAAGCCCAGCATCTTGGAGTTTGAATCCTGGTTTACAGAGCTCACTCAGCCTTTGGCCCTAGCATGGAATGCTTATTCTCTAGGTGGAAGGCGACAGATCAGTGAGGAAGGCAAATATAGGATAAAATAGAGTCCCAGGATGTAGATTGCACTTAAAAAATCAGAAAACCACATGGTGACGTAGTTGATTCTAGATCGTGTATGATAAAACTGAGAATGCATGACAGCTTAAAAATAAATGCCAAGGTATCACTCATTCTGATTATGCTTGTTTCTACTTGAGATTAAAAAGTTTTAACACCTGGAGCAATCAAAATTAAAGTGAAATTAATATTCATGAAACTTATTTGCAGACATTTCCAACTTGCCATGATTGTGCTCAGAATTGTGTGTACGTGTTTTCTGATGGACTCTCTTTATTTATTTATTTTAGGAGTTGGAAAAACCACATTGATCCGGAAAGCCAGTGAGGTCTTGAAATCTTCTGGTGTGTCTGTTGATGGATTTTATACAGAGGAAGTCAGACAAGGAGGAAGAAGAATAGGATTTGATGTCGTCACTCTGTCTGGCACCCAGGGCCCTTTATCTAGAGTCGGGTACTTAGAATTTATTTCCTGGGAGCTTTGGTAGCATACTGGGTACCAAACCCAAAGGCAGGGAGGTTTGAATCAGTCAGCTGCTCTGTAGGAGAAAGTTGGACAGTCTTCTCTTGTGATATGTTGTTAGATCCCCTCGAGTTGAGTACAACTTTTAGTGACCCAGTGAACCCTGTCCTATCCTGTGCCATCCTCAGAATCTGACACTTGAGCCCATTCAAGCTGTAGTCACTGAACAATCCACCTGGTTGAGGGTCTTCTCCATCCTCCACTTTTCCAATCATGATATTCCTCTCCAAGGAATAGCCTCTCCCCGCAGCCTGCAAAAACCTGCTGGAGGGTCAGCTATGTGTCAGTTCCAACTTGATGGCATGAGGAGTTAGCTTCTAATGTGTTTTCCTTCCTATGCTGCTCTTCTGCCCATATTTGGGAGCTTTTCTCTCTAACTCGACAGAAGTGAAATGACTCTTACTGGATTGGAGCCCACTCCATTTCCCCTTGAGTATGTGGGCCAGGAGGTTAGCCAGATAACCTCTTCAACCTCTAACAGTCTTTGGCCTTTAAAGATTTCTCAAGGTAAACAAGCTGAAAACCTACATGTGAGAAAAAAAAATACCCCTCCATATATAAAACTCCTACTTAACTTAAAACGCATTCCAGTGATCCAGAGCCTCGTTCACGTGTTGACCCTCAACTCCGTGTCCAGTGTCACTACTGGGATATGGTGGGTGCCTGTCAGTGTCTGGGTCCATTGTTGGTGTGCATCAGCTCAGCCTTTCACACCACTGCTCTTCCTGTAGGTGATATTTAAGGGTGACTTGCTCATACAGAAGGTCAGTGTCTCAACTGAGCAGTCCGTGCAGGAGACTTTAAAGAGAGCACAGTGTCTTTTCCCTCAGGTCTGAACCTCCGCTGGGCAGGCGTGAACCCCGAGTTGCGCAGTATGTGGTGGACCTGGCCTCCTTCGAGCAGCTGGCCCTTCCTGTCCTGAGGAATGTGAGTATGTGCTTCTGCTTCTTGGGCCTGTCTGCTCCAAGTGCATCGTGGGAACTGCTGGCCTTGGGACCAGAGTGGCTCTTGTTCTTTAGGGCAGTTTTGCATTTTACAGTTTAAACGTCTTGAAGCAATTGAGCCATAATGAAATTCTGCAGCATAATTCCATCAGTGAGCTGTAAGGGAAGTCAGGTGGTGTAGTTTGGAGGGAGCTGCACTGCTAACTCAGAACCAGCTCTCTGGTGGTTCTAATCCTCCAGCAGCTTCTTGGGAGGAAGATGAGCAGTCTCCACCTGTGTGATTAATGGCCTCTGAAACCTGCTGGAGGGCCAGCTGTGGGACGTTCTGGCTAAGATGGCAATGAGTGAGCTCTAAGTTTGGTGGTGGGGTTCTTTTGGCATAGAAATTCAGCACACATTAGTCCTATATGCTGGGAAGGTCCTGGTGCCGAGCTCCCAAGATCTTCAAAGGCAGGCTTTTCTCCTGTGTTCCTGTGTTTAAATTGTTTTCTTGATACAACAGATCTTTAGGAAGAGAAACCATTACATTAATGTCACGACCAGTAGACACTAAAGATCTACCATGTTACACTGCTGAAAAACATTGTATTACGTGTTCGTTTTAACAGTGTGTGTTGTCAGGTGCATCAGGTCAGTTAAGATGCATTGTATCCCTGTGTACAACACACTCTCTAATTCTCTGGCATCCTCTAATCATTGATGGAGTTGAGTCCATTGTAGTCTATCTCATTTACAGTCCTTTTCATTTTACATTGCTCACTTTCTGCTTTTTCACAGAGAATGTCCTTCCAGCAGGGACTCCTTCCTGATAACATATCTGAAGTATGTGAGATAAACTCCTGTCACCATTTTTCTAAGACTATGCCCTCCAGGACTGATGTGTTCATATACCTGGCAGTTACATTCTTTGCCAGCCCTGTACGTCAAAGGCATCCATTCTTTGCTTTTAACTATTACCTGTTTATTTTGACAGATTTCTTGAGATATAGCCATTTAAAGTGTGCAGTTCAGTTTGTGAGCATAAATAATAATGGGATCCAGCAACCATCTGTAGTCCTACAGTGGTTAAGTGCTTGGCTGCAGACTCAAAGAGGAGTCATTCACTCCCATCAGCCACTCTGGGGAAGGAAGATACTATTTAAGAAAGTCCTGGGGGCAGTTCTGCTCTGTCCCATAGCGTTACTGGGAAACATTCATAGACAACAGGCTTAATGTAACCATAACAACATTCAAATCATAGAATATTTTCATCATTCTTTTGCAAAACTGGATGTTCACTAGCAGATGCTCCCTGACCCCCCGCCCCAACCCCAGCAATCAGAAATCCAGCTTTGTTTTTCTAGATTTGCTTATTCTGGGCATTTTCTGTAAATAGAATCAGGTAATATGTGACCTTCCAAAGCTGGTTTCTTTGACCCAGAAGGTTTCCAAGGTTCATCCTTGTGTTTGTGTGTTTCCCATCCTTACAAGGAACTCTGGGTGCTATGGGGTCAGCTGTGAGTTGGTTCTGACTCAGTGGCCATGAACATCAACCACATCTTTGTAGCATGCACTGTGTTCCTTTTTTATGACTGAATAATGCTGCACTATTTAGATAGACCATATTCATCAGTTCATAGGCAATTGAGTCATCTCCACTTCTTGGCTCTTGAGAATTATGCTGTGATAAGCATTTATACTACATTTTTGTGTGGACGTCTGTGACTGTACCTTAAATGTTTGCCCACTCAGTGGGACTGCCAAATCCCATGGTGGTTCTGTTTAACTTTTTGAAGAACTGTTTGAAAAATCATTGTCCAATGGTGATTAATTATAAAACCATAATGCATGGGAATGATTTTATGAAACACAATACAAATGAGGAATAGTGTGAAACACTGTATACAAACTCTGTAAGCAAACCAGTATAAAAGAAAAAATAATTATTGTCCACAACAGCCATGCCATTTTACATTCTTCCTGGTGACATGTAAGTTTCTCAAGTTTTTGTCAAGACTTTTATTATATTTTTCAATTTTAGCCATCTTAAGCCCCCAAACCTATAGTGATCAAGTTGATTCTGACCTATATACTGTAGTCTTCAATATGGATTGAAGCTTAACATAAAGAAGACAGAGATTCCCATCGAGCCAGTTGACAGCACCATGATGGACAGAGAAGAGATTGAGGTTATTAACAATTTCAGCTTGCTTAACTCCACAGTAAACACCCTTGGCACCAGCAGTCAGAAAATCAAAAGACAATTTGCATTGGGGAAGTCTGCTGTCAGGGACCTCTCCAAAGTGCTAAAGAAAATTATGTCAGTCTAGAGACTTAAGCGTAATCTATCTGATTCCTATGCATACCATCAGGTGAAATCCAGGTATATAACCTGCGTTTATGTCTCTTAAAAAATGTATTTGCTATGAATAAGTCATTGATTGTGCAAAATTTGATCATTCTCTCTCCAGCTCCATTTCTGTCACCGAGTCCATGTTTTCCAACTACTGAAACTTCTTTGTTCCCGACTTTTGCATTCCAGTCACCCATTATTATCAATGCATCTTGATTGCATGTTCAGTCAATCTCCGATTATAAAAGTTGGTAAAAATCTTCCATCTCCTCTTCCTTGGCTCTGGTTGTTGGTGCATATATTTGAATGATAGTGGTATTCACTGGACTTCCTTGTATGCGTATAGATATTATCCTGTCACTGACAATATTGTACTTCAAGATGGATCTAGCAATGACTTTTTTAACTATGAAAGCAACTTCATTTTTCCTCACCTTTTCATCTCCAGAGTAATATATCATATGGTCATCCGACTCAAAATGTCCCATGCCAGTCCATCTCATCTCACCAATGCCTAGTATGTCAGTATTTATGCGTTCCATTTCTTCTTTAACAATATCTAATTTTCCTACATTCATGGTTCCATGTCCCAATCACCAGTGTCTGCTTACAACTGTTCCTCTTCCTTTGTATTTCCATACTTGAAAACTCAACGTCCTTTGCCGTTTCTGTTATCTAAATGTGTTCTGTTGTACATAGGCCAGGAGCTGACTGTGGAGCGCAGGAGGGGAAGGCCCTCTATGAGGTGGATTGATTCAGTGACTGGGATAATTGGGATGGGAGTGTCAGAGACAGTGCGATTGGCACAGGACAGAGTGGAGTTTAGGGCTGTTGTACATAGGGTCACTATGAGTCGCAAGCGACTCGACGGCACATAACAACAACAACAACAGAGACTTAAGATGCTCCTGATCCAGGCCAAAGTCTTCACAATTACTTGCTGTGCATCAGAGAGCTGGACAATTACTAAAGATGACAGAAGAATTGATGCCTTTTGAGTTGTAGTGCTGGAGAAGAGTATTGAACATACCAAAGGAATAGATCTGCCTTTGAGAGGATGAAACCAAGTTTCTCCTTGTAGGCAAGGATTTTGAAACTCCTCACATACTTTGGGCACATGGCTAAGAAGGATCAATCCTTGGAGAAGGACATCATGCTTGGAAGGGTGATAGCACCTGAGAGGGAGATCCTGGATGAGATGGATTGACACAGTAATGGGGACAGTGGGATTAGGTTACGTCAGAGTCAGTGATAGTGGCTCAGGATAGGGCAGGTTTCAGAGCTCTTATACATAGGGCCATCTTAAAGCCTTTGCCTTTCTGGGCTGAAGTGATGTTATTTGTGCAGTTGTGATAAATTGGTATCAGGACACCCAGTGAACATCAGCATAACTCAAGCCTTACATTTTTTTCTGTTTTGATTAAACTGAGGCTTTCAGAGTGTATTTTTATTTTTGAGATCAGGAGGTTTTTCCATTCTGATACAGAGTCTATTACAGATCTTTAAAATTTCATCTACAGGTGAGAGGGCTCCTATCTGAGAAAAGGTTACTAACACTCGACCTGGCAGTGACACTCAGTGGTTCTGCCCACTGGGCCTTAGAGAGTTCAGACACATCACCCTCTTGAGAGGCTGACAAGAGCTTAGACAGATGGTTTGTCAGCGCAAGTGGCATTTGCATTTTTGCCCTTATTTCCTCTCTCTGTACCTTGTGAACAAACCTACTGGTGTAAACTTAAGAGTTGATTTTAAAAGTGTTAGTGAAGACATTTCTAAAATGAACCAAAACTGAAACTAGAAATCTTAGTGTAGGGTTGGCTTTTCACTTCAGGTTGAGAAATTTGACATGGCAACTTTTATTGGTAATTTCCCTAGTCTCCACTGCAGTTTCAGGCTTGGTTCAATAGAGATTCGAAACAGTGAAGCTTACGTTGTTGTTGTTGTTAGGTGCTATTGAGTTGACTACGCCTCATAGTAACACAGTGAACAACAGATCTGAACCTTTCCCTGTCCTCTGTCATCCTCACCATCTCCAACATGTTCAAATCCCAGTCACTATGTCAATCCATCTTACTGGGGGTCTTCCTCTCTTTCTCTGACCCTCTGCTTTTCCCAGCGAGATCTCTGTTTTCCAAGGATTCATGACAATGTGCCCAAAGCATGGAGAAAGGGAGGGGGTGGAGGAGAGAAATAGATATTAAGCAGAAGAGATTGATTTATCTCAAGGAAGTGGCTCTCGGGGTTGTAGTGGCTGTAGGCTCCAAGTCCATGGTCAGGTGAGATGAGAGGTTCCTCCTGGCTCATGCAGCTGCAGGGGCTATGGGTTGACAGGATGGCAGGCTGCTGGCTCACAGGCTGCAAAGGCTGATGAATCCCTAGATTGCCATGCAGTATGACTGCCGGCTCAAGTCCCAAGAACTAGAGGTCAGATGATGAGCACCAGATCTCATCACAGGGGTGATCACGTGTCATCATGGGACTGCCAAACCAGAGAATCACGGCCCAGCCAAGTGGACACAGTCATAACCATCGCCACCCCACAGGGGCTGCTTCTTCATTATGTTGACAGGTTAACTGATGAGGCTTTGGTGGCTTTGGTGCTAAGCAGGCTTTTGTTCTGAGTTGTGACCCAAACATATTTGGGCTGTATTGTCCATAGTAAATGCTAGCTGCTTACCAAGAGATTGGAGGTTCCTGTTCATGCTGAGGTGCTTGAGAACAAGGGCTCACACACAGCTAGAATCTAACTTAGGAGAATAGCGGGGATGTGAAGAGAGGGAAGGGGATAAAAAAACGAGAGAATTAGTGAAGAGAAAGGCAATCCACAATAACTGTACTATTAGACATTATTAATTACATTTACTGTTGTTGATTGCCATTGAGTACTACTCATAGTAACTTATGAACAAAAGATCAGAACTCTATTCTATAACTATTGTCATTTCTCTAGGTTCATAGAGTTTCCAGAGATATGTTGTTTAGGAAGTGGATGCCACTCCTGCTTCTAAGCCTGTCTTAATCTGAGAGCTCCACCAAACACTGTCCATGTTGGGCAACCATTATGGCATTTGACACAGCAGTGGCACAGTGTTCAGCATCACAGCAACCCCATGTTACCTCAGTATAGCAAATTGACAGACAAGTGCTGTACCACTTAGAAGAATGTTCCTGTGAAATACAGTACCACTAGGCCCGAAGGCCACAGGCACAAGGACCCAGCCAACTTTTTAAATACAAAGGCCAACAGGGTAAAAAGGGAAGTCACCAACTGGGAAAAAATATCTGCTAATAACATATCAGATAAGAGACTTATATCCAGAATTTATGAAATACCTGAGCACCACAACAAGATAAAGGTAAAGAATCCAATAGAAAAATGGGCACAGGATATGAACAGGCACTTCACTGAAGACGACATTCAGA